>NC_067460.1:4383166-4683166 GCF_025434085.1 Hippocampus zosterae
AAGATTAAGAACCACCTATCTAAAGTCACGGCAATGAACAAACACAGCCTGCCTAAAATTATACCACACAGTTATGGTGTCATGATTTTCATTGGACACAACATGAAAACATTCACAGTGGAAGGTGGAAAAAAAAATTGGAGTGCAGTTAATCGGAGTCCGGAGTCAGCCAGCCTACATAAAGTAAAATCAATGTTATGAGATTGGAGGTGGTTAAAGGTGCTCTGCCCTCTTTTGTGCAGCTATGATCTGCAAATTCGGGTTCAGTTCACAATATGTTGTCCTCGGTGCACTGTGATGTTTAAGAGCTGTGTTCAGTGAAAACATGAAAACATTTAATTACTTGTGTGTTTCTGCATTTAAGAAAAAATCCTGAGCATTTTATATTTATGCAGAAAACCAAAACATTCTGAAGGGTTAACATACCTTTGTTGAAACTGCACATACTGTAACTGGAGGTATCCATCTATCAAGCTTCTCCTCTCTATGGCCCGATAAACTCTTGCCGCATTTCCACTCATTTTAGCATCTGATCTCAGAATGTACATTGACATTCCCCTTGCACCTAATTCAGGCATTTGATTTATTCATTTAGTACCACAAAACCCTAAGTCACATTCATTTGAATGTAGATTAGTTAGTATGGTCAACTCAGGATCTAAATCTCAGTTTTTCTCTTCTGGCTTTGTGTAGATCAGCGACCTACAGGCAGATAATGAAGAATCACAACGAAATATCCAGCAGCTAAAGAAAAAAGCGCAGAGACTAACGGCCGAACTGCAGGACACCAAACTTCACCTGGAGGGCCAACAGAGCCGCAACCATGATCTGGAGAAGAAGCAGAGGAAGTTAGTATCTGACCCAAGCACAAAAAAAATACACTCTCAGACACTGCCTGACCTCATCTGTCTCTTTTGCCACATACAGGAAATGTCAGCAGAGTAGCAACATGATCCTAATGACTGTTTTTTTTTCTTAAGACAATTTGAAAAGAAAAGCAAACAATTGCAACACAAGACAAGATAAATGTCATTAACTCGCAACATGGTCACATTCTTAGTCTGTTCATGTTATGAACCTGTGTTGTTTGTGTTCATATGCAGGTTCGACAGTGAGCTTAGTGCAGCCCAGGATGAGGTGCAGAGGGAAAAGACTTTCAGAGAGAAACTGGCCCGAGAGAAAGACATGCTGACTGGAGAGGTCTTCAGTCTAAAACAACAGGTTGAGGTACTGTATGTACAGGATATACACTTACCTCTTTATAGCATGTTTGTATTGGGTCTATTTCCATCACCAGGTGCTAAATTAATATGAAGGTCATTTTACTATAATTACAGTCATAAACCTGTGAAATACTTGCAGTTTGGTAAGCGTGCACCACCGACATAATTTTGCCACACGGGTGTGACGTAAATAAGAACTTTACTGCAAATCGTTAAGGCGCAAACTAAAGTGCCGATTACAATAATGCAAACAAATTAGTAGCTTTTCCACTTTCTGCATATAATGGTACAATATGTAATGTGGACTGACTGCACTTTGTAATCATCCAAATTATTATATAGACTGATAAACACGAATGAATTGGCTTTGCTACTTCTCAGATATCATTTCATGATTCATGAAGCATATGTGAACGTGGACTGCACTTCTTAATCACTTAGCATATCAACGCAGAAATAAATAAAGCATTCTTGGATAAAAAAAATTATCCAGCCTTTTACTATAGTTATCCTCATGTAATAATTTTGACTAAATCTTCACCGTGTTGGAAGATCTTGAAAACAAACCTGGACAGCACGTTAAAACATACTTGAAGGCACAATGGAAAAAATGGTGTGCAATAATTGGTTTGTGGGTCTTCCTATTTTTTGTATTGTGCTGAATGTTCATGCTGACCTGCTTGGCCTTCTTTTTTTCTCTCTGCTTGGTTGTACAGGACAAGGACCTGGAGGTGTGTGCAGTCAATCTTAAATTGGACCAGCTCGAGGCTGAGCTGCAGGATCTCAACTCTCAAGAGTCCAAGGATGAAGCATCACTAGCCAAGGTCCTTTTGCTCTCCGATTTTGAAGCGTAAATCAACTGCGATATACAGATGTGTCTTAGCTCACATCTAGTATACGTCTTAGCTAATGGCTCTCTCTGAAATACCAAAAGAAAATCTACCTTGTATAATTATATTACAAAATCAATATTTTATTTGAAGTACCTTAAATGTTTGATATTTTTTTTATCCAGGTGAGAAAGCAGTTACGTGACATGGAGGCAAAGGTGAAGGACCAGGAGGAGGAGCTTGATGAGCAAGCAGGAACCATCCAGATGTTGGAACAGGTACGCTACAGATCAACAAAGCAATTTACATTTGGAATTAGAGAAGCGCTAAACACATTTTAGCTCATCAAAAAGTTTGTTTCCTTTCTGAGAAGGGCTGCTAAAATTTGTCGACTAGTCACTTCTAGATCAAAAGTGTCAAATTAATGTTATAGTCAGCAAGTTGTTTATTTATGAATTTATTTATTTGATGGTTTGTTTTCCCCTCAAAAGCGCCTCATCTCCCGCTCTCCTGTCTGTGATGCGCATGCGCAATAATTGTAATCCCCATCATCCATAATGTACTGTAGACGGAAAGCACTATGGCTAAAGCAGTGTAAGGACTGATACAATACCATAAAACTTAATTGATATCACGCATTTCACAACAGCTCTAGTTGTAACAAAACATTTTACATATAACAACAATACAAAAACAAAAAGTAAAAATAGTCAATTAGAACAAATTTGTGATACGAACGTATGTACAGTAACATTACACAAGGAAACAATAAAACAGTGCCAGCCTCATACTGGATAAAAAGCAAAAGAATAAAGATGTGTCTTCAAACGAGTTTTAAAAATGGAACAGGGAGGGGACTTGCTTAACATTTAACGGAAGGTCAGCTCCAGTAGCGTCTGGTCTGCAGGCCTGAGGCACCTGTTAGGGTGGAGGAGGACAGAGAGGCCATTTAAAGATTTGAAAACACCTTTTTACAATGGCGCTCCTGGTACTCAGATTTCCATTCTTTGACGATGCCCTCTGTGAATTGCAGATGAAACAAATTTTGAATGAGAATAAACCCCAAAAATGATCTGATCGCGAGTTGTGATTGGAGCCTGCTCACCGCTAACACCTTCCTCTGATGCAGGTCATCATTTAAATTTTTTATCTTTTTGAACTATTCACAGCCTCATATTGTTGTTTAGTTTGCCACCTAGTGGTAGTTGTGTGACATGATTGTGCAGCAAAATCATTTGCCTGTCAAATCAAGCTTTCCCACAATCTCATAACATGCGATTTGCCGCAGATGTCAATTGACGATAATCACAGAAAAATGACGTGATAGACTCATTTCAATCATCCCAATACATTTCATCATATGATACATATCGTCATATTGCTCAGATCTACCAGTAACTATCATAATTAAGTTTTATTTGTGCACTGTCACTTTAAAATAATATCATGTTTTTTATATAGATTTTATTTTTATTTTAGATTGGAAATTTAAACATGGTTTTCTTGACCCGATTCAACAGTTAATCAACAAAATAATCAATAGATAAATCCATTAATGAAGTAAGCGTTAGTTGCAGCCCAACTTTAAATAATGGCGGGTGAGTACCGACTCTCGTTAAACATGGGGTTGAATGTTATTAGTTATTTCTCAACACAGTCACATTCCAAGTCGATTGCACAGTTTTCCAATCACTTTTTCTCAATTTGGGGGGTTTTCAACCAATTTGTATATATTACAGGTTGGTCATTGACAGTGTAGTGGTGCACTTACTTGCCTGACTTGAGTGCAGGCCACATGGGTACAGATTACACTCAGTGAAGGTGTAAATGTGAGTGTGAATGGTTGTTCGTCTTTACATGGTCCATGCGACTGCCTGGCGACCACTTCTGGGTTGGTCGGCCTTTCGCTCGAAATGAGCTGCGTTAGGTCCCAGCTGCCTGCGACCCTGAACAGGATATCCATCCATCCATCCATTTTCTACCACTTCTCTCCGGGGTCGGGATGCGGGAGCAGCAGCTTTAATAGGAAAGCCCAGACTTCCCTCTGCCCAGCCACTTGTTCCAGCTCTTCCCGCTGGATCACAAGGCATTCCCAGGGTCCTCGAGGGATAAGCAGTGTTAAAAATGGACACATGGATGGAAGTTGTAGGTTGCATTGATGGTGTAAAAAGATTTGAAATTATTGATCGTGGTCTCCTTTTTTTATATCACAAAAACCTGACATTTGAACAGTAGTATGTAGAATTTTTATCCCTTCTATAAGTTTCCAATGAATATCACCTTCAACTACAAAATGAAAATGTCAATGCTGCATTGTCGACAAATGTTATGTATTTACGTCTAATCTTTTTTTTTCTAGGCTAAATTACGTCTTGAGATGGAGATGGAACGTTTGCGCCAAACCCATTCTAAGGATATAGAGAGCAAAGATGATGAGGTTGAGGAAATCAGACAGTCCTGCAGCAAGAAGGTAAAGTGGTTCATTAAAAAAAAAATATATATATATATATTTTTTTCCGAAATTAATCAGTCCCAATATATACTTTATGCATTTATGTTATACACAACATCCCAACTTCATTGGAATTTGGGTTTGTAGTTCATCTTTTTTGTACTTAATATTTTTTGGAGTACATTTTAGAGTGAATAAATAAAGTCATAGTTGTGAATAAGAAATATTTAAAAAGTGCATTCTTATTTTTAATGCCCATGAGCATATTGTTGTTAGTTTTGGTAATAAATTAAGCAACAAAAATATCAGAATAGGTCTTTTGGGAAACTGAAGAGTTGTTGCTTTAATAGAGCTAGTTGCTTAAAAAGAGCTGGAATTCCCATCACCAATAGAGGAGGTACAATATGAGAGTGCTTTTTGTCTTTTGTGTGTTTGTGTGCATGCCTGTGGATGGAAATTATTACCATTTAGTTTAATTTTTTTTCTACTTGTTTTGTTTTTTTGTTATACATTATAGAAGAATTCTAATGTCAACTTTCATATTGATGACACAAAACTGTATCTGTGTTGGTCTACTGTAAATGTTTCTGTGTTTTTCTAGTTAAAACAAATGGAAGTTCAGCTTGAGGAAGAGTATGATGAGAAGCAGAAGGTTCTCAAAGAGAAACGAGAGATGGAGTCAAAGTTCCTATCAGCCCAGGACAAGGTACAGGTGGATGAATGATTATTGGGGGATCATTAAATATCCAGTGGCTAAATGGAAATGTCATTTAAACATCACATACTGAAATTACACATTTCAACAAAGCAGTGTTTGGATTAGCAGAGCTACAGTTTGTGTCTAATTTTAAAATCTTACAGCAGCTCGGCTTAGCTTTTTGCTTTGACAAGCTTGTGTTTCCATATCATATACCGGTACTTACAAATGAAAGATCTTCGCCTAGCCTAGACATGTGTGCGCTGCTATTGAAATTGGAATTGTGCATCGGTAGATAACACACACACACCTCTTCGGAAACAAGGTGCTCTCACAAAATGTAGTGGCTTGTCTAATTTCACACTTGATAGATGGGCACCCATTCCTGAGACCCGCCCGATACCATTTGAATGTATTTTGCTCAGTACGCAAGCAAATAAAAAGTCACTTTTCCACACGTCCCCTTTATTCTACTGTAATGAATCAGAATCGCCTTTATTGTCATTGTATAGCATACAGCGAAAGGGAGCACACAAAGGGAATGTACCACCTGACGGATTCATACAGAGGCAGCTAGAGCAGAAATTATATCCTCCTGACTACCAGGGAAAAATGTTGTCCAATCACATTTATTTTGAAATTCCCCAATCTATGTGAAGTAATTGGACTACTCCAAAAGAATTTTTGGAAATCCCACTACATTTTTTAAACAGGCTCAAATACACTTAAAACTACTCACACAACAATTTAACGTGTTCATAAGAGTCTTATAATTAAAATGCCAACAGCATTTTCAAGACAAAATGTGTTTAATAAAAAGTATTACTTTTCCTCTTCCCATAAAAAGTGCTTGCACTGAGGGAAGCCATTTTCTTACTTTTCCAACCCCCACAAATTTGGTATCATTAGGAAGCACTGAATGTCCTCTTTAGAGTAACAAAAGGAGTTTATGCGATTGGATGCACTGGGTGGGAGATATTTAGGTTCACAAATGTCCTCTACAGAGGACAAATTTGAACTACTGGTAGTCAGGAGGATATTAACTTATACATATACAGTCATACCCCGGTTTTCGACCATAATCCGTTACAGAAGGCTGTTCGAAAACCGAAACCATGTTTCCCATTGTATTAAATGTAATAAATTTTAATCTGTTCCAAGTCTCGAAAACAACATTTTTAAAGCATTTACATCCGAGGTTTGACTGTACTATTTATTTCTTATCCAAATTCAATTTTGATTTGTACTAAGGCTGTTTAACAATTAAAACTTCTGATAAAATGTATAAAGCGCAAACAATATTGCAAACTTCATTTGTATCAGTTCAGTCTTATTTGCACCTTCAGGTGAGAAGTGGTGACAGTGAGACTGAGAAGCGTCTGAGGAAAGACCTGAAGAGGACCAAGACTTTGCTGGCTGATGCTCAGATCATGTTAGACCACATCAAGAACAATGCGCCCAGCAAGCGAGAGATAGCGCAGCTAAAGAACCAGGTAATCAACTGTACAATTCCCTGCATGAATGCTAGACTTTGTTTCCAAAATAAATTACTTATTCTGTTGCATTCTTTGTCTAGCTGGAAGAGTCTGAATTCACATGTGCTGCTGCTGTCAAATCCCGTAAATGCATGGAGGTGGAGATCGAAGATCTGCATGTTCAAATGGAGGACATCTCCAAAACAAAACAGGCGGTCAGTATTGTCCTCTGCTCTTCTCTCAGCTTTTTAAGTCATTTTTCAGGGTCTCGTCACTGCCGTTTGCAGTTGATCATGGTATGCTGTTCATTACTGGGTTGAAATAAATAAATCTGTCATGACATATGGGATGAATAATTGGTGGTGATCTCACGTTAGTCAGACTTTTATATTGCCTCACCAGCTGGACAGCAGTAGATACGTCGCATCTGAAATAAGAGGTTAAAGAACGCACCTTCAACAGGTGTACCACTTCAATCTTCTTTGCCTTTTTTGAGTTGCTCTCCATTTTTCCATGGTTGGTGGAGTCCTGTTTAATTCCTTTCTATCAATCTCTCAATGTAAGAAACTCTAATAATACATTTCTACTGTCTTGTTCATGTCATCATTAATATTATAATAAAAATGTAATTGACACAAGAGCTGGTAATGTATCAAGTAAATGCCTAATGGTCGATAGCATGCAAGGAAGTACACACAGATGCCCTCTATCAACACACAGATAAACTCAGTCAGTTTGTCAAACTAGTTAAGGGAATTGAACTTGGGGCTCTAAAGGCCCTTCATTTATAGGTGTTGAAACAGACGGTTGTCGGTCTGCAACATCTGCTGCTTAGTAGAAGCTATATGCATATACATTCGCCAACACACACTCAAACAGATAACTTTGTGAGCTCTGTGCAGCCATTCCATCTTCCAAGCCGCTTAATCCTCACTAGGGTCGCGGGGGGTGCAGGAGCCTATCCCAGCTGTCTTCGGGCAGTAGGCGGGGGACACCCTGAATCGGTTGCCAGCCAATCGCAGGGCACACAGAAACGAACAACCATTCACACTCACACTCACACCTAGGGACAATTTAGAGTGTTCAATCAGCCTGCCACACATGTTTTTGGAATGTGGGAGGAAACCGGAGCACCCGGAGAAAACCCACGCAGGCCCGGGGAGAACATGCAAACTCCACACAGGGAGGCCGGAGCTGGAATGTGCAGCCATTATGAAACGAAAATAATACTGAAAGTATAGTTAACTACTGACTAAATGAGGAAAGGCGGAGACAAGCAAGATTTCTAAGAATATTTAGCCCTTTGTGGATGTGAGCCCACAAGGTTTGTGTGCCTTTTCGATTGCCTTTATAACTTTTTTTTCTCATTCATTTATTGTTTTGTAATTCCGTTTAAGTGTCCGTGTTTGTGACCAATTCTCATAGCTTGGTTACAGCTGCAGCTATTGTGAAGGCTCAATATAAATAAAGCTGTAATGTGTTGTCTTGTATTGCATTTCCTTTAGCATATCACCATCTAGTGGATTCATAGCGCAACCGCAGCCAGTATTGTTGCTTCTGTTCTATGTGCCTTATAATGTGGGGTGTCCTATATACGAAAACTGTTTTAAGATAGGCCGTTCATCGAAAGTGCACTTTAGAATCTGAAGCGACTTATAAGTGCAGAAAATACGGTAATAGATTAAGTGTAACACATCGTATTTAATGTCACGTTTCGCGTGATGGTTTTTGTAGGACCCCAAAAAGCAGGGAGGAGCAGGGTGGATTGACCAAAATGTATTTAACAAAAAATACACACAGGAGTACAATGGAAAAAACACAAACTCGAAGTACTCAAAAAGATGCCTGGAAATCACGAGGAACAAACAAAACTAAGACAGGAAACAAAACATGACAGGAGCACACGTATGCTCACATACTCACAGCTCACAATGACCCAACAAAGACTGGCAGAAACTCAGGGAACTAAATACAAGCTAAGTGACGAGACAACGAGATACACCTGGACAACACACAAAGGGTTGAAGGAGCTAATTGGTTACACAGAAGGAACACTGGTAACGAGAACCGGTGCTGAAAAAAAGGGCACATGAGGAATCAAAACCGAAAGTACAATAATGATAATTGTGTTCCGACAATGGGAGAAATAATCAGTTAAATTACTCCGTTAATTAAAAAAAACAAAAAATCCTCATGCCGTTAGTCTATATGGCGGTATTACCAACAACAGTCGTCAGCAAAACTGGGAGCCCATCATTGACAGACCAACGGACCTTCCGTTGGTACTGGTGATGACGGATGTAAATGCCCACCTGTGGCTTTTAGTTCTTAGATGAGCCTTTCTCTGTTGTCTGACATACTTATGATAAATGTATTGTCTTGTTGTTTGTTCTTGCACTCCAGCTGGAGGAACAGCTGAGTCGTCTTCAAAGGGAAAAGAATGACTTGCAGACAAGAATGGAGGAAGACCAGGAAGATTTGAATGAGCTTATGAAGAAGCACAAGGCTGCTGTGGCTCAGGTCTCCCTCTCTTCATTCTACCTATCACAATCGATCGTTAGATAAGACGGCTTTACTTACATAGCATATTTCATACACAAGGCAGCTCGGTGTGATTCACACAAGCAAAGACAGCGCCGACCAAGCATTGACAAGCAAAGAAAACAAAATAAGCTTACATCAATGGCTAAAAGAACAAAACACAAACTACATAAACACATGAAGAGAAAACTTTGAACTATTGAAAAGTAAAGAAATAAGAGTAGGTTTCTAAAATTGTTTATATATATATATATATATATATATATATATATATATATATATATATATATATATATATATATATATATATATGCACCAATGTATTTTGTTGCGATATATTTTGCACCGCAGCAAATTGTGTGGAGCGTTCACACGTACAAAGCACCGGCCCAGCGTTTGCAGCGGAGCAAAACGACAGAAAACAAATGAGCTGTCGTTTTGGTTCTTTTTAAAACTTATACACAACTCAAGCGACTACTGGACAGGCACGTACTTCTGCTTCTCGGTCTCCGTGCCTTCTGCTCGAGAGTGACCGCCCCTGAAAACATAAATCAACGATGACTTCAATGACACTCAAAAAAGCAAACACGTCATGCGCCAAACAAAAAATCAAGAGAGGAAATCACTAAATAAATTATATGGGGGGGGGTTATGAACACACAACAAAGGAACAAACTACACAAACAACTCTGAGACAGTCCAGTCTCCTACAAAAGGAAAGATGTTACCAGCCAAGTCTTGTGTCGTTATTAAACAAACACATGACGGAAGTCCGACAGAGCACGAAAGCAACGCATTCTTGCTGTACGTAATCAACTCTTCACGAGCATTTGCTCTGGAGCAAATTTAACCCAGTTGCGTTCACACATGCAAATTTACATCGGTGCTGCTTCGCAAACAAGCATTTGCTCCGGAGCAAATTTTTAAACCACCTTCCCTGAGGTGGATCAAATTTGCTCCAGTGTCAGCTGTTTTCCCAGGCTACGCTGGAGCTAATTTGCATGTGTACGCTCTACTGGGGCAGCCCCGGCGTAGCACCGGACCAAATCTTGCCGTGTGAACACCCCTTTAGACACTTATTTTTGCGGACTTAAAAAAAAAAACATATGTGTTGAAAAACAATGTTTGAAAAAATCCGCGATACACTGAAGCTGCGCTAAACAAACCGCGAAATAGCGAGGGATCACTGTATACCGTTTCTCAAATCCAGCTCCATGAGGTACATATTTCACACAGGTCACATTGAAATAATTTTAAAATGTTTTCTCTAGACTAAAAATAGTAGCAGGATCACAATGCTATAATTTTGTATATGGTTTCATTAACCCTTTCACATCTGTACTTTGTGTTTGTTGTTGCAGTCTGCCCAGAACTTGGCTCAGATCAGTGACCTACAAGCACAGTTGGAGGAGGCTCTCAAAGAGAAGCAGGAAGTGCATGAGACAGTAAGTGCAGTCTGTTTCTGCTTTAGGCATAGCAAGTGAAAACATACAGTCAGTGGAAGGATGTAAAGCCATAGATTTCTTCCTAAACTGTGCCTCGCACAATTAATAAATCAAATGCTGTGAATAGAAATCAAACAGATGATACAAATTGACTGGATATGTTGGTTTTCCAATGTTTCAGAATACTGGTACATCCTGGATTATACAGTAGTTGCCTTGACTTGCAAGTTTAACCATGACCACCCTTGTAACACGTTCATTTCTCAAACCGACTCTCCCCATTGTAATGAATAGAAATTCATTCCAAGTCCCCGCCCCCTCCACACACTCCAAAATACATATTTGTTTTGATTTTATTTGAGAAATATATCACTGTTGTAAAATATACATATGAAAAATAATAAAATGGCAAAGAAACTAAATGGTTTTATGAAGTGCAATCAATCAAACAATTAAGAAATAATGTATTTTTTTTTCCTTTTTTTTTTTAAATTACACCCACGCATGTGGAACGGCCAATCGTGGATTTAAAAAAACAACAACAAAAACACGTTGACTAAAATGTGACTTAACATTTTTGGCCAGGAGCCATCGAAATGAGAGTTGCAATGTGTTTAAAAAACATTTTTTTAAAACTGACATATGTTAACGTGCCACAGATGCAAGTTCTCCAGAGTCAACTAGACTTCCAGGAGCAGTCCATGGTGGAGAAATCCCTTGTGAGCCGACAGGAGGCCAAGATCCGGGAACTTGAAACTAAACTGGAGTTTGAGAAGACCCAGGTCAAACGCCTGGAGGTGAGAACCAAAGTCAGGGCAGTTGTACTTATGGTGCTGGAAGTGTTGGGCGGCAGATGTTTGGCGAGCAAAATGTGCTATCCGCATGGTAGGATGATCTAAAAAAAAAACTGAGAAAGTTCATTAACATAAAGCATACTGTAAATACCACCATGGAAATATATCTCCAAAGACTTTATTGCAAACCTTGTTGCATATTATCCCTGTTTTACCTTTAGTTTGCATTACTCTCTTACTTCTTACTAATTCAAAACTGTGCAGGTTCCGTTTGGTAATTACTCAATGTGTAATTTTTTTGTCAACAGCGGACTGTCCAGAAGGAAAATAAAAATGCTTGGATGCTGAAAGGAATTTAAAAAATCATACTAGCATGATTTCAAAGAATTGTAATCGTGATTTAAATTTTGGCTTCTCTTTATCTTAGAAACGTTATGACCAAAGAAAAAGATTCATAGGCTGAAGGGTGTGTGGTGTTTGAGTTCCTGATGTTGTAAATGGAACCTGAATGCACCATGCTGCTTAAATAGAAAGCATGAAGCCTATGTGATTCTGCCGTCCCTAAGTGTCCTCTAAGCTGACATCCTAGTTGGAGTCAACTGTCAGACTAAACACGCAACAAAAATAATTATACTCATAATACAATAAATGTTTCATTTCAAGAGCATTGCCATTGCTCATGCTAAAGTCAGTATAAAATGGATGGATTTACAAGGCATGAGGCTATGATGGTAGTTTCGGCTTTTTGAGTTTAAGAAGGTAACTAAGTTATGTCAAAAAGTTTTGAAGTCGATGGAATATCCATCATTATTACGGCGGTCTAATCTCATTTCCTTTTTCAGAACCTTGTAGCACGTCTCAAAGAAAATTTGGAAAAACTGACCGAGGATCGAGACCAACGCAGCAGTAGTGAGATCCGGGAGAAAGAACAGAGCAAACGATTGCTGAGACAGATTCGCGACATGAAAGAAGAGATGGGTGAACTCGCCAAAAAGGAAGGAGAGGCCAGCCGCAAAAAGCATGAGCTGGTAAGTATGCAATAGATCAGTGATTCCCAACCAGTGTGCTCCGCATTCGTGTGCCGTAAGAGCTTTTAACGGTGTGCCACGGGAAATGTATCAAATTTCACTTCATTGGTGAGAAAATTATGTATTCATAACAAATAATGTATCTCTCTATCTATGCCAGCAACCTATAGTGACGGAAAGAACAAATAAATTATGTTCTATTGGATGGCAAAAAGTATTAAATCTCTTCTCTCTCCCTCTTTTTTCCAACAATTTTGTTCGCTGGTGTGCCGTGCGATTTTTCAAACTTAAACGTGTGCCTTGGCTGTAGTAACCGCTGTCCCTGAAAGGTTTAAGGCCGGGAATCACTCGAATAGATGAAAATGAGAAAATCGTCTAATCAATGACCAAATGATGAGACTTTTGATACCGTTCAAATTCAGACTACTTTGTAAAGATTTATGTTGTGCTTTGTACCATGAACAGGAAATGGACATTGAGAGCTTGGAAGCTGCAAATCAGAGCCTGCAAGCAGACCTCAAGCTCGCCTTCAAAAGAATAGGTGATCTCCAGGCTGCCATTGAGGATGAGATGGAAAGCGATGACAATGAAGACCTTATCAATAGGTACAAATTTACACTCAAGCGCCTCGTGTTACACATCATCGTATGCAAACAAAATGCAAATCGAAAAGAGGTTGGGTGTTCACAGAATTTAAATGCCAGAAGTATTTCCGATGAATCAGTCCTCAACCCCATTTACTTGATATTGCTAAGACACCAATTAGTAAAAGGCCATACCAGTACTTTGGTATGAGGGTGACCTTATTGTTCTGATAAATTCTCTATCCTTAATTGATTCTTCAATACACGTACCGAAGAAAATGCGGTCCTCTGTGATGCCTGCTGACAGAGTGAAAATACCGTATTCTTCACTTTTAAAGGCTTTTTTCACTCACTTTACAAGACACAGAAGAAGGTGGCATGTTGAGTCCATATCCATAAAAGCTGCATGTGTCCACTTAAGGTAGTTTCTCATCAAGGAAAAAGAAAAGGGTCACCAAAGCACCAGCCGCAAGAATTTCAAGCATCATTCACATTGTACATTTTCCTTTTGGCCTTGTCCTTTTTTTTTTTTTTTAATGTGTGTTATCTTCTGTTTGTCCATCCATCATTGCAACCAGTTTACAAGACATGGTGACAAAGTATCAGAAAAGAAAAAACAAAACGTGAGGAATGCGAGCTTGTGATTTTTTTAATTTTATTTTTTAAATGTATTTATTTTTCTTTTTTTTAACCGCTGGGAATGTTGAAGAGTCTTTGAACACAGAGAATCTGTGCTTTAAAGGATACCCTTATAAAACAAATACAGATTTAAATGCTCCTGAATTCAAAGTAGTTTTGTCTCAGATTTGAGTCTTAATAAGCGAGACGTTTTGATTGCAATACGTTTTTAACTTAGGCTTCAAAGCCACATTTCCACCTTGCAGTATAGTTCGGTTTAGATGGATACACGATTAACGAAGAAGGAAAAAGGAGGCATTCTGCATGGGAACTACTATGGAATGGGAGGAAATAAATTACCCTTGTCTAGACATGATGTAAACCGACACTAGCTCAAAGTAAGTTAGGATTGGCTCCAGTTTACACGTGACCCTGAACAGACTAAGCGGCAGAAAATTAATCTAGAAATTGTCATTTAATTCATCCATCACTCCAAATTTTTATGATCTGTTGATCCTCAAGAGGGTCGCGGGCATGGTGGAGCCTATACCACTTGTCTTCAAGCAGTTGCTTGGGTACACCCTGAACTGGTTGCCATCCATTTGCAGGGTAACGACCAACAACTATCCGCGCTCATACTCACACCTAGGGACAATTTAGTGTGTGTTAACCTGTCACACGTCTTTGGATTGGTATGTGGGAGGAAATCGGAGTACCCGGACAAACCCCACACAGGCACGGGGAGAACATGCAAACTCCACACAGGAAGGCCGAAGCGGAATCTAACCCTGCACCTCTGCACTGTGAGGCCGACGTGCTAACCAGTCGCTCACCGGTCCGCCTTGTCATTTAATAAATTCTTTTTTTCTTCCCACCATTTATTAGTTGGAGTTTCAGCATCCGATAATGGAAAGGACTTACTGCTCAAACCGTACCGTGATATGCTGAACTGAACTGTACTGTTTGGTGGAAACAATGTCTACCACTTTGGACACCAGATCCACACAATCACCAATTCAAACAAAAGCAAAAAAAAAAAGACTCATAGTTAGGTGAAAGGGAGATAAATAATCAATAGAAAGAGGGTTTCCTTTGATGCATAAAAGGCTTAGGCATCATGCATCAGCAACAGTGCTCAGAGATTCCTCATAACCCCGGTTGCTGATTCGGGATGTAACGATAACGGCGATATCTTGATATTAAAATTGCTACAATATCGTCGCCGTCATGTTACCATATTAAAAATAGCACATCACCGCCCGCCCGCCCTCCCAAAAAAAGACTCATTGCCCGCTTCAGCCGCCGAACACAGTACTGGATTGTGAACTACTTTTTACATAGACCATGATACTTTGCGCCAATGAGCCAAGAGGAGGACATGACAGTAACAGTAACTCCAATGTCATGAGTTTTTATACAGTATCATGTGCAAGTTTATATCACAATTAGGTTCATATCGTGCTCATTTTGTCTCTTGACGTTTGGATATCGTTACATCCCTACTGCTGAATGCATGCCCTCACATGCTGAGATGCATGAATGTCACAATGATGTGTTGTATCCCCAGCATGAAGCACATTTCCCTCCTCAGATTCTGCATATTGTTAAACACTTGGCATATATGAAGTAACTAATGTTGCAGAAGGTTATGTGACGCTGTTGTGTGTCATGTTGGAGCGTGATTTCTTTTGAATGAACTGCTGAGGTTTGCTCTAACCGGTCTTAATTTTTTTAATGTATGTATTTATTTTTAATATTCCATAGACTAAGTTTATTGTTAATGTTAATGTGTCGCTGTTTGAAACAGGGTGATTTTCTCATCAATGACCTGAGCTTGCGTAACCCTTTCAGGGACAGCGGTTACAAAAGTGGACAGCTTATCATGTTATCAGGTTACAGGGCGCATCAAAGGGTTAATAATGCCAACCTTGAAATGTCTTCCCAAAAGCTGCCTTGTTCACCAGGCAAATCACCTGCACACAACGTTCACCGTTGGCTCTCAGTCATGGGACTCCCTTGACAGTTTTTGGCATTCTGGTGTTGTCAAGGCTGACTCATTCAAGACAGAGTTGTGAAACAAGATTTACACTCATTTTAATAATCTTTCATTTGTGTTTGCATTTATTTTATCAACATATTTAAATTATGTAACAACATACACGAAACTGCATTACAATGTAACATAGACTTAGTAGTAGAGCTGTCAAACGATTAAAATATTTAATCTAATTAAAAATGCAACTGTCATAATTAACTCAAATGAACTAAAAAATTAATCGTGATTACTCACACATTTTTTTATCGTTTCTGAATTGCCTTTTATATTTTTTTGTCCTATTTTCCCCCATTTTAAAGCTCTCATCAACATGGAATCATGAATCACTTTTCTATGTGCAAAATGCAAATATTTACTGAAATAACAATTTCGATTTTCAATTTTACATGAACATTTTTTCACTTGGAGCAGTTATTCACACATAATCTCTCACACAATATTACTGTCCATCAACAACAGTGAAAAAATATTTTGTCACACAACAGCTGCTTTAACAGCTCTTTTTATGGAATCAAAACAGAGCAATATAACATTATAAAGTGCACATTTAAGTTAAACTAGCACTCAGCCTAAAGTGGATTTAAGCCATGGTTGCATACTTCGTTTTTCTCAAGTTTGCTTTGAACACAGCAATCAGGTTAGGTTGATTCTGTCGGTCCTTCTTGCGCGGAAGTCTCTCTACGGTTTTGTGTAGACCTCATTTCGAATGACTACACTTGGTTCGATGACAACACTGGAGACGTTTGATTTTCGCTAGGTCGCTAACACTGTAGCGCACTGTCACTGTCAGACTAACACAGAGAAGCTCCACCCGCTCTATTTATATGGACACGGAACGCTGTAACCTTCCACACAAAATAGTTCCAAACAAGTAACAATCGCGTCAGTGGCATACATCGTATACCTTTATGATACACACACAGAGAAGAACAGGTAACTTTGGTCTTGTCAGTGGAGCAATCTGTCAACTTTTGAAAAGTAAACTTTCCATTCATAAACTCTTTAAGTATCCGTTTTAGGTGTCTCAAGCTGCCGTGGCTGGCAAAACAGACATGGGCGTGGACTTTTGCAGCGCGCTTGTTGTTTTGTTTCTGGTGTATTTATAGAGCAACGTAACATCCCGTTAAAAATCATTCAAATTAATGCCAATAAAAACGCGCTGAATTGACAGATCTACTTAGTAGTAATTTATTTTAGATCAGATTATGTACATTTTACCAGATTTATTAGAAGGTACTGTTTCGTACAAAACCACAAAAATGTTTTGAAAAGATGTCATTTTCTTGTTGGGCTTGAAAAAGATTTGTAGCCCTGTCTGTGCTCCGGAGCTATAGGGATGAACTCAGAAAACAGTTCCACATTTCGCATACACAAATATGCCATCTACGATATGAAGGCGCACAGAGGAATGAGGCTTTGCAGGGCAAAGAGATCCGTGTTTTAGATGCGAATGAACAGTGGGGAGAAACAAACAACTTATGATGCTTAAAATGCCATTGACAATGATTGTCTCTTTAGGGCTGTTTGTTTGCTTCTCGAAAGCTTTCCATGGCAATCGACTATCAATCAGTCACTTCATCCGACTTTATATATTCAGTCGCACTTTTCATGAGTAAAATGCAGCACAAAGCGCTTCGTTCAATGAAAGCAAGGAAACTAAGGAAAACCATTCCCAACGACACACATTAACAGATGCATACATAGAAAGTGTGTTTTTGGATGAGAAAAGCTCTTCTTGGTGATATGCCTGATGCGGTGTTTGAAGGTTACATTTCATCCAAAAAACACACCCTGGGTCTTGATTTTATCCAATGTTTTAAATGTTGGTGCTTTTATTTGAACATTTGTTTCTTTCTTTCTGCCTAGGTGATTCATTACTGATAATCCGTGCTTCTGTTTTTATCCTGGTTGAGCTGCACAAAGTTTTCTGTCATCCACGATTTCATGTCAAAAATACAATGAAAAAGGGCATTAATTGCTTGTGTACTCAGTAGATAAACTCTCCAATGTAAATAAATGTTCAATACGGGTGCAATAAATAACCCTTTTTTTTAATACTGTAGATTCAGAGACTCACTAATGAGACCCAACTAATACGTTATTACTGCTAGAATACTAGTTATCGAGATAAAATATGAACACCGTGGGGCCAATAGGTTAGCGTTCATGTTTAATAACTTTCCATTCAAATTTCACGGAAGGTTTATTACGCCGCTACGGAGAGCAGATTTTTTGGGAAAGCTTTGGAAGACTGAGTGTTGTTTATGTCCGCTGCCACCTAACAAAGGTTGCACTAATCTAATGAATGTCGAAGGTGACAAGTTCCAGTGAACTGTTGGTCTGTGGCTGCTCATGGGCTTGTGTGTTAAAAAGGGACTTTTTGAGCTGACTGCAGAAATAACATCATGCTTTGAATGCTCCATTGACACTGGCAACCCACCTTGTACCAACGAGTGCTCCTTGCAAGGGCTTCATTGATTTCTGCCTCTTTTGACTCGACTGCAACACTGTAACATTTCTTTGAGCTGATTCTCTAATCCTCTCTGCAAGTATCCTCCCCTTTGCCCTGTCTTAACTGGTTTTCTGTGTCTGATTCCCCACTAGTCAAGGGGATTCAGACACTGACTCTGAGGTGGAGAGTCGTGTGGATGGGGTGAAATCCTGGTTATCCAAAAGTAAAGGATTCGCCAAGAATTTTTCGGATGATGGCAGCCTGAAGAGCTCAAGGTCAGTGGAGAAGTAAACATGCGGCATTAGTGTCCGAGCGATAGCTCTTTCTTAATCGTTCATTCAGACTATTCATTTATGTATTTATTTAAACTTTGTTTATTTATTTATTTATTTTGCCAAGAAGATACATGTAGCTATATAGGACACAATTTGGGGATTTTATCATTGGTCGGTCCATAATGTCATCAAAAGGTTCAGAGACACTGAAGAAATCACTGCATGGAAGCGGCAACGCCAAAAACAAAGTCTCTCTCTCTCTCGCTCTCGCTCTCGCTCTCTCTCGCTCTCTCTTTCTCTCTATACACACACCCACACTGATATTCAGAATCATTTTATTGCTCATCCATTTTGGAATAGCATGTAAACTAAAACAAACACATTCCCAGGTATTTAAAAGTCATATTTAAATTTTTTTGACTCAACCTATCCGTCATCGTCAATCCATCACTCCGTCATTGTTATTTTAACCACACTTCCATCATCGCTAAATTACAGTTCGTCATTGCTACTTTAGGACCGTCAGTAAAAAAAAAACTGTTTCCAAAGGTAACTGCAGTGGTGGGCGCATCAGTAATTTTCACCAGTCCGTCATTCGTCTGTGGCAAGCGACCAGCCCGCCAGTCCGTCATCATCAGTTCGTCATTAATTCAGGCCGTCCCAGTGCGTCACTTGCCACTTTTGCCCCTTCACCTATTCGCTGTGGTAGGATGAAGTACATTTTTGCCGATAGCAACAGCCAGTCAGCATTGAGAACATACAATGTCACATGCAGCACAAGCAGACACACAGCCAAATAAAATAAAATAAACAGAAACACACAGCTTGGTAAAATGAAAACAATATGGGACAATGTCATTGCGGTCTGTGGGACCGAAATGTAGACAACACAGCCAGCTTTCATTTCTGGCTGGGGACGACCTAAAATATGAGCAGACTTAGAGAATGGGAACTGGGATTTAGCAGACAACACAACCACAGGTCACCAGATTGACTGTTTTGTTACATGTATATCTATTCACCTAGGCGTGCCCTAAAAACTCATCTTTTGTCATTTTTCTCCCATTGTCTTTTGCCCGATGGCCTTTCGGACACTTCGGACTCTCAAGATTTGCTGTAAACTTAGATGCAAAAGAAGGGAAAGAAAGGTCAGATGATAAGGAATGGAAAGAGGCAAATAAAGAGTTCAAAGACGTCGAGACAACCCGGCCATCATCCGTGATGAGCTCCCTCAGCTACAGGAAGCGTTCCAACTTCGGTTCTAAGGGGGACCAGCTCTTCAGTGTCCTAAAGGCAAATGCGGAATTGGAGGATGGTCTGTCTTTCCAAAAGTCTAGATCCAAAAGCATTGATCTTCTAGATGATACCTATTCAACTAGCTCCAGGAAGAAATCATTGGCCGTGGATGACATGGCTGAAAGAGAATCAGTTATCTCCCAGCCTTACTCCGATGCCAGCAGCCGGGCCAGGAAAGGCATGGACAGCCGTTGGGGTGACATTGACAAAGAATCCACTCTTTCATTCATTCTGCCAAGGCGGGCCTCGACTTGCCTCGGGTTAAGCCCAGAGAATGATGATGCGAAGTCTACACTCAGCTTGGGTTTCTCGAACCCACTTGGACGTCATCAAAGCACGTCACGCTTAGATGAGCGCGGTGGGAGGCGATCACAATATGGCAGTGACCCCAGCAGCCCTTGTTTAAGCAAACGGTCTGGCGGTCGCAGTCCTGGTAGTGTCAGTCAAGCTGATTCCCATCTGTCACTCGCACGTAGCTGCCGTCTGAGTGAGTTTGATCTTGATATGGATGATAGCAGAAGCGTGGCCTTCACTGAGAGGTCATCTTACTGCCATTCTTCCGCTGGACGCAGTATTTCCATGCCGCCGCCACAAGCTCGATCAACTGGAGATCACGATCTCACCGATAACGTGGATATCAAACCTGTCAGCCATCGTAACTACCTTGACCCGGACCTGGAAAAAGCCATCAATGAAGTCTTGAGCTTCAAACCCATTAAATTCAAGCGCAGTAGCTTGGAGGATTCTGAGGGTGAGGAAGGTACATCTAAAGATAATGCAGATGATAAATTAACTGCTCAGAAGAGCATCGGAACTCGCCCCTGCAGTAATCTTCAACGCTCTGCATCAGCTGTGAGCTGCATAAGACCGTCTCACAGCACCAGCAGCTGTAGTGGTCGCCGTAGCAAGAGCAAAGGCAAAGGTAAGAAGAAGCGAAGCCATAGTTCAGAGTCTGAAAGTCCCAGTGACAAGCGTAGTCACAGGAGCAGTTCTCTGAGGTCCAAAAAGTCCAATAAAAAGTCCAGGAAGAGGGAAAAATCGCCTTTGTCCGCGTCTTCATCATCATCATCATCGTCGTCATCAGATTCTGAATCGGACTCCGGGTCAAGCTCGAGCGCCTCCACCATCTCCTACCGCAGCTCTAGCAGTGTGAAGAGAGCCCCATCGCAGAAGGTTATCAACCCAGAAGAAGAAATACAGGATGGGCCCCAAAGTGAGTGCCGCCCGCTCAGCAAAAAGAATGACAAGAAGAGGAGGAAGAAGGTGGACAGCCTGATGATGAAGTACTTGTATCGACCGGATAGCGATTGAAGCAGGCAGTAGGTGCTTGCCTGGCATCCATTAAAAAATAATAATAATAATTCACAGCATGGTGTGATCCAAAATGGTGCACATATGCACTTTGCATTGCACTTTGCACTTCTAGTTTGAGTTTAGAGTCAGAATTAGCATGTTGGCACGGTTTATTTTTCCAAATCTGCCACTCGGGTGGTATTTGTCTGAGTGCAAGTTCTTACTCATTTCACCTAGCATTTAATTACTCCAGCAAAAAGAGTAGGAACAGCAAAATAAAATAGCTTCCACACCCCCAGCAGTACAATCTGTGCTACCGAACTAATCATGCCATCTAAAATGAGGTCATTTGAATGCCCAACTGACCAATACCCCAGTTTGTAGTGTCTTTGCCATTTTATATAAAAAGTTATACTTGATCTGTATAATACCATATTTTCCGCACTATAAGGCGCACCTAAAAACATTTAATTTTCTCAAAAGCCAACAGTACGCCTTATAATCCAATGTGCCTTATATATTATCATATTCTCTTTCATTTCTTGGAGGTAGTATGTTCAATCTTTTCTAAAGTGCTTTGTTACAGCTGCAGCACTTGTGAAAGCTCAATATAAATAAAACTGTATTGTATTCCATTTAGAGTATCTTCATCTAGTGGATGCATAACACAACTGCAGCCAGGGCTCGATATAAATAAAGCTGCATTATATTGTACTGTACTGTATTCCCTTTAGCGTAGCACCATCTAGTGGATGCCTAGCGCAACCGCAGCCACTATTGTAGCTTCTATTCATTCTATGCGCCCGATATATGAAAACTGTTTAAAAATAGGTCACTCATTGAAGGTTCGCCTTATACTCCAAAGCGCCTTATAGTGCGGAACATGTGGTAATCTTAACCACATCCTTACAAGTCATGGTGGTGTTTCCAGGTTTAATAATACATCGCATGGTTTTGTGGTGTCTTTGGAGCGCCTGTTTGAAACCTGACGGCCGAGACGATATGGTGGAGGATTCAGTTTCTCCGGTGTGGTTGGGAATACTCAATCAATGGTCCGCTTTCCCCATTGCCTCTCAAACAAATCGGCTCATCGAAGGTGTAACTGTAAGAGGCTGCATTTAGTCTCCTCTCTACTAAGGCTTTGCGCATTCAGATAATTATGCGTGGCGATGAAAAATCGAGGCTGTGGAATCGCGATGACTGCATTGAGTTGAATGTTCTGTACCTTCCTGGATATGCTTATCCAGGAATCTCATTCGTCTGGGTCATTTCGTTCTCGGGGGATTGACTGGATCACAGCTGAACTGTTCTGGCCGTCTTGAAAGATATTTTGCCTCTCATCCTGGCAGGCTTCATTCGTTGTTGCCACCGCGCCAGCCTGCGATGATGCGAGGCGCAAAGTCTTCTAAGACAGCTGGAACAGCCCATTTGTGGTCGATTCAATGCCCTGAGAATTCTTGTGGATACACTCTGATTTTGGAAACTTAGGAATCCTCCCACTCTGTTTTTTTTTTAACTGTCTTTTAAATCCAGCGCTGTATATCGCTTGTCATATGGCTTTCACTTAACAATCCCTTCTTCTCAAATCCTTCTCCAGCCCTACCGGCAGAAGGCGCTACGGCTTCAGATCCGACGAAGAGGAGGAAGACGACGCTGCCCAGGGATCTCTGTACACTTCTTGATCCAGAGATGGCAATCAACTGAAGAATGTTGGTGACGTTGAGCCTTTCGAGCCGGGATCTTAGTTTGTGCCGCGTTCAGCGCCACTTTCCTAAACGCAGCTTCAGCCACTTATTGTCTTGCATGCGAAGATGACCTCATTGGCGGTTGTTCATGGACACTGACAGTTGATCAATTCAGTGAAATTCACTTTTGCTGTCAGTCGAAGCTCACTGTCCTCACGGTTGAGCTTAATCACCACCAAGCTGGTTGCTTGGCATTGCCATTAAAAGTCCCATCTCGGATGTAACTGAGCCAAAGAGTTTAGGTTTGCCCCTGAGATGATATTGTTTCCTTAAAAAAATCTTTGTGTATTTTCTTTGCAATTGTATACTAGTAATATGTTTTGCCATCGCACCGTGTATTGCCAAAAAGCTTTTTGTTCCATGTAGAAAGTTCTGTTGTTGCCAATTGAAACGGAATCCTGGAAAAAGCCTGACGAATCCTTTTTCTTCTTTAGTCTTTTTTGGGACAAGTGTGCTCTTTTCTGCTATGTATGCAGTTGGGCGGCGTTGTGGGCTGTTGCGCCGCGCCCTGAAGACGCTTTCGTCGTCACGCTTTGGAACCCTTTTGCTGGCTAACGATCCGTTTTTTACAAGTGAAACGAATTGCATCGGGAACACTCAAGGGAAGCCGGGAGGCCGTTAAATTCATTCTCTTTTGGGGTTTTGTTTTTGGAGAAGCAGACAAGCAAGATCATATCCTACGCATGCTTTTGTTTTCTGAACTCACAGGGTTATTTCGGGTACTTGGAATATCCCATGCTAGCTTTATCACTTATTTTATTTTCGATGTGATGTGCTTTTCCTTACCAACAGGAATTTACCGCGAGTTGATATTTGGCACTATTACTGTTTGTTTCTTATCCTCCCCTCAATATTGTATTCTTATAATTATTCAATATAAAGCAAATGTCCATTCACCACAACCTCTTCAAATCGCCAGCATTTTTAGTGATGAACGACCAAAGCCGACAATGAGGATAAAATAAATAATCAATACACGGGTTCATGGTTCTCACAATTTTGACTTTGGCAATTCTTTTGAAACAGTCGTCAGCCTTCCAGGGTGGCCGTTTTGACATTTTCTTCAAGGCAGGGGCATTTGATTCAATGCCAGAGCTGTTCCAAGAGAGCCAGCATGGACTCGTTCATCCTTGTGATGCCAAAACTTGCGTTTTCTGACGACATTTGTGCCTGCCATATGACGCAACTGCTTACAACTTTGGCAATGCACGTCGGAAAGTATGTTAGGTCCTATCAAGAAGGCCGTGCCTACACAGCTTCGGTTGAAGCGGGCAAAAGGTAGCGAGACGTGTCTGTTTTGATTAAAGCATTCACACCCACGTATAGTTAATGAGCGTGAAAGTTACCCAATGACCCACCGGGATCAATTAGTGCATTGATGTCTTAACAACATTTTACCATGCCGTGCCAATCAAATTTCGGAACCACCAAAGTGAAATATTTGATGCGGCAACTGTCACTGATGATGGGGAATTCATTTAGTTAAAAAATAACCGCCAGATTTCTTTTTGTTCAATTGCACAAGTTAAAACGTTGGCGTTTGTGTTATTGTGTTCTTCTCGTAGATGTGTCAGGGCGACATTTCATTCAATTATGGTGAGCGATGACTATGCTTCTGTCGTAGGTCAGCACCATCTCTCGTGTTTTGCTCAATAGACACATTTTGAGAAGTTACAGAATTGTCGCCGAACTTAATATCAGATCATTTTAATGAGGGCAATTCCAATGAATTCATTGAGTGCAACGCTGTCGTGGGATTTGCTCACAATGTAGGAAACAATGTCGAGCCTTACCAATATTATGGTTCTGTCTTTAGTATATTAATTCACTTTAATCCTCTGCTAAGTGTGTTTTTAGGTTTGTCTGGCAAGTTGTTTCCAATTTTTGCTAAACAGGAAGCAACACCGGAAGCAGCATCATGTCGCATTCATGTGTAGGATTCCCTTGTTGGTGATTTCTCTGAAATGTGCACAGCGGTAGCAGTCCACATAAAACCTCAATTTACATTTGGGGCTTGAAAAAATAAAAAAAACAACGCAAAGGAAGTTGAGGTGGTCGAAATCCTTTTTTGTTAGCTGATGCCCTTGTTTTTATTCTGTCTGCAGACAACACGCATTGAAATGTTATCGACTCGGATACAAGTATCTGGCTGCATCACAACTTTACGGAATGCACACACTTATTTATAAATACAGTCCATGTGTATGATTTATGTTAGCTTTTAAAATAGTTTATTTTCATTATTGAACAAATTGACCTCTGATAACATTTTGCCTTACAGTTTAATATATTGTGAATAAACGATGGTGATTGTTTTACAATGACTTCAGACTAATTTGTAATTGCATCTTCATGACATTTCCATTCGTCCATGAACATGGTCTGCAGACTTTCTTTTGTTCTTTGCGTTGCAGGGCGCATTCAGATAAGACAAAGACTTGAACAAAAGAACGCAAATACAAATACAGTGCAAGCGCCGACATTTGCCAGATAAATATCACAGCTAAAACGCTTTCATCGCCAACTCATATTGCTTTTTGGTCCTTAAAATAATAGATTTTTGGTTTGGTTCGGACTTATGTCCATATATTTTGAGCGCTTTCCCTGGTGCAATATTATGAAGATGTGGCATATATTGCATCCAAACTTCAAGTGTAGTATGTTTAAGATTCCTGGAACTTAAAACGGCTTCTGAAACTATAAAACAAGTCCTTAACGCTGGAGAACCCAAGAACCTTTTATTTCCTTTGGAAAATGATGAATTATACATTAAATTGACTACTATATGTTCACTGAACACAAAAATATATGTATTTTCAAATATTCAATGCTTTAATCCTAATTTAGGATTAGGGCCAAATACGACCCTTTGGGATTTAAGGGCAGCATTTGAGTAGCAGAATTTATAGGGGCCAAATTTGACCCCCTGGGTTCTCCAGGGTTAAACCAATTTGAGAGGGAACACATGTTCAGGTTGCTCCACCCAGAGTGCAGCGGACTGGTTGTTGATTTGAGCCCTGTGCGCAACTAGTAGATAAACGTTCACAATTTCGATCCATCCATGCATTTTCCGAACTGCTTTATCCTCACATGGGTTGCGGGGCGCGCCAGAGGTTATCCCAGCCGTCTTCGGGCAGTTCAGGACACCCTGAACTGGTTGCCAGCCGATCGCAGGGCACACAGACGAACAACCATCCACGCTCACACTCACACCTAGGGACAATTTGGAGTGTTCAATCAGCCTGCTATGCATGTTTTTGGAATGTGGGAGGAAACCGGATTACCGGAGAAAACCCACGCAGGCACGGGGAGAACATGCAAACTCCACTCAGGGAGGCCGAAGCTGGAATCGAACCTCTGCACTGTGAGGTCGACGCGCTAACCACTGGACCGCCCGATAAGAGTAACTCCTCCAGGAAATATTGTCGAACCCCGAAGTGCTTAAAGATGAGCTAGGGATGTCGAAGGGCTTCACAGCTAAAAATCCATGCTACTAATGAAGCTACACTGTGTTTTCACAAGCCACGGTCAGTTCCTTTTGCAATGAAAATAAAAGTGGAACGGGAGAGAGAGAGAGAGAGAGAGAGAGAGAGAGAGAGAGAGAGAGAGAGAGAGAGAGAGAGAGAGAGAGAGAGAGAGAGAGAGAGAGAGAGAGAGAGAGAGAGAGAGAGAGAGAGAGAGAGAGAGAGAGAGAGAGAGAGAGAGAGAGTCTCCCTCTCTCTCTATCACAGGAGAAAATCATTGCGCTAGTTTAAGTTTTCAGAATGGGCAGTACCCGTTCTCAAACCAGATTCCTGAGCGAGAATTTGTGGAGACTACAAGCTAACAGTGAGCAAATGCTCAGCCATGGAACAGCAGCCTATCCCTAGAATGGAGGACAGAAGGACCAAAGTAAGACGAGCGACACACATCAATAGATTGTGCTGGAGGAAGAAACAAGCACATACTGCAGCGACTGGAAAGTGCAGAACCACTGCCAGCAAAGATGATGGCAGTACAGGAGCCACCCACACCCATTTGAAGCGTATTTGGGAGTATTGATCTTCTATACTTGTCCACATTACCAGTATCTATGCACAAACTATTAAGAAAAAAGGAACTGTGGTCTAGGGGGCTGGAGATGGATGGTCATATGGCATTTATAGTCAAGCCGTGTGTAAATTTAAAATCATGCACCCGACGTGCCAAGAACATGAGAAAGGCACTTACTTATACTCCACTCTACCCCTTAGAATTGCCAGGAGGAGACTTCATCCGCGACCCTTGTGATGATAAACTGATCCGATAATGGATGGATGAATGATATTACAAACTACAACAGCTGGTTACTAGTGACTGTATCTGAATACATTTTAAAAGTAACCCTCCCAAACCTGTTGTAAATATCCTGGGGGGAAACCCAGGGCCTAATCCCTCAATCTGAGAAAATGACACATTTGGAGAAGTTTCATCTAAAACAATGAATAGGGGAAAGCTGGAGAGAAGATGTAGAAAAAGCTGAATGTCACTAACTTCATGAAAAAGTTGTTTTTCAAACCTGAAGCGTTTCATTCTTAAAATGTAGGCCACTGTACCTGGGATACAGTTTGGTACCAATAGAGGGTGCTAGTGCTACGGATAATTGTCCAGGCAGACCAAGTACAAGTGAACTTCCAGGCGAGACCTGTCGTAATTATCAAGTCACCTCTACAGAAGCTGACACGCATGCAAATATTTATGAAAAGCTCACCTTAATACATTTGGCACCGAGGATAAAAGCCATGAATACAAGACTGGATAAGCGGTTCAGATATTGGATGGATGAATAAGAAAATGTATAACGGACACATTAAAACTAAGTTACAGGGTGGAACTCTCTCACCGTCTGTCTAAACCAGTGGTCCTCAACTAGAAATGCTGTCGGTCCACTTTTTTTTTTTTAATAAGACCAAGGTCCGGTCCCATGCACAGCGGTCATGGGGAGCAGGGCAATATGCCCATTTAGTATGGGCAAGCTAAGCTTATACAAATCAACACTCCTCACAACCAACCAATAATGGGGTGCATGAAAATAACAATTATTCACTTTGCCAGTACAGAGCAAATAATGAGGGGTATTGTGTTGAGGCACAGGAACTCTTTTATTTTGTTAAGTTGTGCCTGCTTAATAACAGAAATAGCCCTTTTAGGGAAATAAGACATTTTTATTTTAACTTTGTTAAACAGTAGTAATTTTCCCATTAATTTAACAAAAACAAAACAAAATACTAATTTTACCAAAATAAATACTAAACATAAAAACAAAAATATCCTTTTCATTTGTACAATTCCCCTTTTCACATCCCTTCTGAAATCACTTAACTCCTCTTCTGATATATTTTTTAAGAACCATTTTAAATACTGACACAAGGGAGCACGGGTATGTGCAGTGCTGTTCTTCCACTAAAGGTTAATGCAATGTCTGAGGCATGCAAATATTATTTGAGGACGCCATTGGGATGTTCATTTACCATGTTGCGGTGTTCTGCTATTAAACAGCTGCAAAGTAGACGGCAGCAGAACTGCACACAATCGAAACCTCCCGCGATTCGTTTTGTCTAATTGTCTGTGTGCGGCTCTCCTTGGCTGAAGCTGTGAGCACACTGTGGCGTCGCGCATGCGTCTGTTTCCTGACACAATCATCCATTTTGAATGCGTGCTGACGCTTATGTATGGACACACCTTAAGTTCAGAGGAGCCAATCAGCGCATCGTTATCCCCGACATGCCCTGCTCAGGGAAGGTCTCGAGTGAGTCAAATATTATACACACAAAGTCGCGCTGCCGCGGTCCTCTGCATTACATCTGTTAGTGCACGCAAAGAATACAACGGTTAATTTTAACAAGCGATCGCGGTAATGCGCAGATTATAGTCCACAAATATAAAATGTATAACGTAAAAATCCATTTATAAATTTATATAATTTATATAATTATTTTATACAATTTACCGGCGGTCCGATCGCGGATCGCGGTCCGCCAGTTGAGGAAGAGGGGACTACTAGACTAAGGGTGTGGTAAATAATCGATATTAATCGATACATCGATGCGCACCTCCGCGATCCGAGTGCATCGGCTCATTCACCGGGTACGACGCGATTGACGGGTGAAATCGCGATTCATCACGATGCATTGATGGGTATCGGTGAAATCGCGATTCATCACGATGCATTGATGGGTATCGGTAAAATCCGATTCAATCGCCGTTTTATTCATGTTAAACGTCATATATCTGCCCTTTCCTAGGCGCAAATGAATGCACCATCATTGCTTTGCGTTTTGTGTTGAATACGGACGGTAGCCGTGCGTCACATACAGTCCAGTACACAACGAGCGAAACATTATGGAAGGTAGCGCACGCAGCAGCAAGGAAACTACTATATTTAATGCAGCCGCAACATTCAAATCTTATGTTTGGAAATACTACGGCTTCGAAAAGAAAGACGGAAAGCTTGATAAAACCTCCGTAATTTGCAAGGAATGTCGCACTAAGAAGCCATACAACGGCAGCACCACAAATATGCAGACCCACTTAAACCGATGGCACCAGATCACCGACAAGTTTCCCTCGTCGGACACCGGAGAAACTCTTGGTAAACCAGGTCAGGATCAGAAAAAAATTGCCTCTTATTTTGGGAGTCCCCTTGCAACTCACTGTGACCGCGCAATGGCTATAACTAAGGCCACTGCTTATTTCATATGCAAAGACCTCCAGCCTTAGCGTGGTGGACAACGAGGGTTTCAGACAGCTCGTGCACGTTTTGGAACCCAGGTATAAAATACCAGACAGGTCTGTGTTCACTTACAAACATATTCCCGATGTGTACAACAAAGTGAGAAGTGAGATTACTGTGTCGCTGAACAGTGCGCAAAGAGTTGCATTACAGTGGATGGGTGGACATCTTGCGCTATAGATTCATATATATATATATATGAATATTTCATATAAGACACTCAATGAGAGTCTGTTTGTGTTTACACTATAGCAACAGCTGTGAGCCTCAGGTGCCAAATTGTTTACATTTTCTTTGCACAAAACACAATTGTGAAAGGGCTTAAATAAGTTGTTTTACAAGTTCTACTCTTTATAAGGAATAAAGTGGTATCCTTTTTGTAATACCATACTGAATTCCATCTTTTTAAAAGCTTTTTTTCTTTGCTTATTTGCATCATGTTTAATTGCACAATATCGCAACAAATTGCATTGTATCCTATCGGATCGCATTGATTTGAACTTAATGTGTATCGAATCGTATCGCATCGTGTCGACGGTGAAACGTATCGCATCGTATCGCCAGAAAATTCCATGTATCGTTTAAGTATCGCATCGCTGGCAGTGGATCGAGATGTGTATCGAATCGTCCTCAGTGCTGAGATTCACATCCCTATACGAGACTAGACCCTACTCTTATGTTACCTGGCAGTTCAAATTCAGGGGGAAAAGATTATCTAGATTACTCCACCCACTTTTTCATGGGCGGTGCCAACAGCGTTGAATAAATTAGAGAACTTGTTTGTGAGTGTAGCATTGTTATTTATCAAACATGGCCAGCAATTACGATTACATCGTAATTGGTGCTGGCATCCAAGGATCTTTCACATCTTATCAGCTAGTGAAAAGGAAAAAGAAAACCCTTCTCCTTGAACAGGTGTGTCACACGATCTCTTGTAGGAGCCATATGTGTCAGAAGAGTTTTGAGAAATCAGTTACAGACAAGGTGAATGTCAAAGAGTGATCCGAGCTTTCGATGTTTAAGAGTCGTTCTTACAGTCTGAGTGCGAGACCGTCAACATATTACGCACCTATCTAAAGTTTCAGATATGATGAAAGTTTGAGGTGAAGTAGTTAGAACTGCGGTCAAGCCAGCCTCCACTCGCAAAATTGTAGTTAAGTGAGCCGCAACGGCAATTTGTGAATACTGCGCATTACGGTAATATGCCGACGTTGGCCACCTTTAAAATAAAATCGCACGTCAGTGATTTGGATTAAAAAATGTTATAAAGTTATTTCTTCACGCAGTGAAGAAATAACTTCTCGGCGCTGTTCATCAGAACAGCGCCGAAAAGCGTTCTCAAGAAGAGATGGAATATAAAGTCAATGGTAATTCGCTATCAATTTCACCTGATATTTTAAAAAATCATTAAAATATTAACCTTGGTTATCCCGCAAACAAACAAGGTTTTCGACACCCTAGGTCAGTGTTTTTCAATCTTTTTTCGAGCCAAGGCACATTTCTTTCATTGAAAAAATCCCGCGGCACACCACTTGCTGAAAATGTGAAAAAAAGCTAATTTTAACAATTAAGTGCTATATTGCTATTATAGGCGTTTTTTAACATTGAAAATAAAGCTATATTATAACACCTTGAATATAAATCAAATCAACATTAATCCTATGAATGAATGAATGAATTTATTCTCACTCGGTGTGATAAATGGTTTGGATGAACACAGGTCTGTTATCCTGCCAGCAATCGATGAAAGACATAAAGCTCTTCTTCCACAGCTCCACATTTAAAATCATTCATTCATTCATTCATTCATTCATTCATCATCCGAGCCGCTTGATCCTCACTAGGGTCGTGGGGGGTGCTGCAGCCTATCCCAGCTGTCTTCGGGCAGTAGGCGGGGGACACCCTGAATCGGTTGCCAGCCAATCGCAGGGCACACAGAGACGAACAACCATCCGCGCTCACACTCACACCTAGGGACAATTTAGAGTGTTCAATCAGCCTGCCACGCATGTTTTTGGAATGTGGGAGGAAACCGGAGCACCCGGAGAAAACCCACGGAGGCCCGGGGAGAACATGCAAACTCCACACAGGGAGGCCGGAGCTGGAATCGAACCCGGTACATCTGCACTGTGAAGCCGACGTGCTAACCACTGGACTACCGGGCCGCTATTCACATTTAAAATTTGTTACAGCTGCCGCTGTTGTGAAAGCGCTATATAAATCAGCATGTATTGTATTGTATTGTATTAAAATAATGAATCTATTTCAAGAGTCACGTTGTTCATCAAAGATGTGAACACAACAAAGAATTTGTTCATTGTTGCTTTGTGAATGAAATTGTCTGTTTCTCAGAAATTTCTATGCTGCCCTAGAATATATCAAAATATGCAAGCATGAAGCATTTTGACCACCTGAGGAAGTATGGTACTTTTGTTCACTGTATCCCCACTTCATAGTATGACAGGCCTGACAGCCTGCGCAGTAGCCCTTGCACCCAATGATGTTTTTAACTGTTAAGACTACTCCAAACAAAATCCTTTAGGCCTTAACTGGTAGGCTCACAGTGCATGTGCACACATATTTATTTAAAAGCTGATTGTTTTTTGTCACCCCCCCACTTTTTAGTTTACTCTACCTCACACTCGAGGGAGCTCCCATGGCCAAACCCGGATAATCCGTAAAGCTTATGACCAAGATTTCTACACCAAAATGATGGACGAAGGCTATAAACTGTGGGCTCAGCTGGAGAGGGAGTCTGGTGTCAAACTGTACAGGTGAGCTGGCAGCTGGATAATCGAAAGAGCTTTTGATTGCACAGTATTGTTGTTCTCAAGGTGCTCCGGATTGCAGAGCAACTCCACAAGGAGCCTTAAATGACTCCATTTCTTATTACCTCGAGCATCACTGAATCACAAGGTGACCGCTTCAGTGCTTTCAGAATCGGGAAGTGTTTTCATTTTATCCTTCTAAGCTTCTGATTTATAGATACTCAACAAGGAGGATTTAGGGAAAGTTGATTTATCTGGTGAGTGGAATGACTTGTTTAAAGCTGTTCAACTGTCAACCAAGGTAGCATTTGGCAGCCGACACAACTACCAGTCAGTCAAGTCAAGTCAACAGTATTTATAGAGCACTTTCAAACGGCCATCGCTGCATACAAAGTGCTGTACATGGAGCAATTTAACATGCACAATAAACAGTAAGACAAATCGGTAATAAAGGCGGTAGAAAGCACCAAACAGTAAAATCAAGAACAAATCTAAGTCATGCCGAGTCGAATGCCAAAGAATACAAGTGAGTTTTGAGGAGGGCTTTGAAGATGGGCAGCGAGGAGGCTTGCCGAATGTTCAGTGGGAGGTCATTCCAGAGAGAGGGACCAGCAACAGAAAAGGCTCGATCCCCTCTGAGCCTTAGTTTTGTTCTTGGTACTTCTAACAAAGTCTGGTCCACAGACCTGAGGCACCGGGCAGGTGTGTAGGGGCGGATGAGCTCAGAGAGGTAAGGTGGCGCGAGATTATTCAGAGATTTGAAAACAAAGAGGAGGATCTTGAAAATAACTCTAAAATGAATGGGGAGCCAGTGAAGGGATGCCAGAGTAGGAGTTATGTCCTCCCTCTTACGAGTACCAGTCAAGAGGCGAGCAGCGGCATTCTGGACCAGCTGAAGGCGCTTAATGGCGGACTGGCTGACTCCAAAGTAAAGGGCATTGCAGTAATCGAGCCGGGATGTGACAAAGGCATGAATTACTGTCTCAAAGTGTTCATGTGAGAGGAGAGGTTTTATTTTGGCCAGCTGTCTAACGTGAAAGAAGCTTGATTTAACAACGGCACCAATTTGCCGATCGAGTTTGAAATCACTGTCCAGTTTAAGGCCCAAGTTTGAGACCGTTGATTTCAGGTGACAGGGCGCCCAAGTCTACAGGATGGAATGTACAAGGGCCACTGGGACCAAACAATATCACCTCTGTCTTCTTTTCGTTGAATTTCAAGAAATTTTGTGCCATCCAGGTTTTGATTTCTTCCAGACAGGATAGGAGTGGCCTATTAATCAGCATTAATTTAAGTCGACTTCACATTGATTTTAAATTTCCAAGATTTAAAGTATTGGTACTGAAAACAAAGATAACTATAGAGAAATTCAACATTTTATTAACAAGTGAAGTACAGTTTTAAAATGTAATGAAAAAGATGATTTTTTTTTCTATTGATTTCAAATATTTTTTATTCAACATGTCTGTTTTGGCCAGTTCTCTCTTTGGAAAGAGGTTCTTAACCTCAATGGGACGATAAACGTTAAAATAAAATAATAAAAAGTGACTGATTTCACAATCTATTCTACTGGTATTGTAAGTTTGATGTAATTTTATCAGCTAAGCAGGAATGCCAGTGACAACGATGAAAACCCGGTTTCGGTTTGATTTCTGACGATGTGTATAACTGAAGTACCATATTCACAGTATAATAGCGTATTTAGACATTCGTTGACACTCGGAAATGTTACATCCTAAGTAGCCTCTCATCAATCTGCATTGCATCTTCCTCTTTAGACGAACAGGACTTCTGGTGATGGGACCAGAGAACAGTGAAAGCTACCTTGACTTTAAGAGCACCCTAGAGAAGAACAAGACTCCTATGGTGGTCCTGAACCCTGACAACTTCAGTCAGCACATTCCGAATGTAATCCTGGCTGATGGCGATGGCGCTTTTGTGGACACCACTGCTGGAGTGTTATATGCAGATCGGGCACTCAAGGTTGCACAGGTACAGCAAGACGATAATAGATAATGTCGAATTCAAGATGCCTGAGTTCATGCGGTCGAAGTTCATATTGTGTTTTAATCATTAACACTTTCTCACTGCTAATGGTAAATGGAATGCACATTATTTATACCATGAGGTGCCCAAAGCTCTTAACAAAGCTGTCGCACACCGCACAAGAGCCGCTCTAGCAACTGAGCCACAGCCGGCCTACTTTCGGGGGCGCATCATTTTATGGCATAACATTTTTGTTGTTGTGTCATTTGTGTTTTAGCAGAACTTTACAAACATAGTGCAAAATTCATTTACAACTAGTTCATAGTCCAGTCGACACCAGATATTCGCAGGGGATAGAGACTGGACCCACGAGCGGTGACATTTTAAAAAGTCTCACAAAAGTGCTGATAAGAGTCGAACATGTTTTCCACCCAAAACACGGGGAAAATGTGGTTTGGGCAGAATTCATCCATTATCTGATCCGCTTAACCCAGGGGTCAGCAACTCAAAATGTTGAAAGAGCCATATAGGACAAAAAAAAACAAAAAATAAGCTGTCTGGAGCCGCAAAAAAATAAAAGCCTTCTATAAAACTTACAATGAAGGAAACGCATGCTGTATGTATGTAGGAGACTCTACTGCCCTCTTCCTCAACTGGCGGACCGCGATCCACGACCGGACCGCTGACCTCCTCTGTCCGGACCGCCGACCTCCTCTGTCCGGACCTCCTCTCTCCGGACCCTCGGCAAATTGTATAAAATAATTTATAAATGGATTTTTACGTTATACATTTTATATTTGTGGACTATAATCTGCGCATTACCGCGATCGCTTGTTAAAATTAACCGTTGTATTCTTTGCGTGCACTAACAGATGTAATGCAGAGGACCGCGGCAGCGCGACTTTGTGTGTATAATATTTGACTCACTCGAGACCTTCCCTGAGCAGGGCATGTCGGGGATAACGATGCGCTGATTGGCTCCTCTGAACTTAAGGTGTGTCCATACATAAGCGTCAGCACGCATTCAAAATGGATGATTGTGTCAGGAAACAGACGCATGCGCGACGCCACAGTGTGCTCACAGCTTCAGCCAAGGAGAGCCGCACACAGACAATTAGACAAAACGAATCGCGGGAGGTTTCGATTGTGTGCAGTTCTGCTGCCGTCTACTTTGCAGCTGTTTAATAGCAGAACACCGCAACATGGTAAATGAACATCCCAATGGCATCCTCAAATAATATTTGCATGCCTCAGACATTGCATTAACCTTTAGTGGAAGAACAGCACTGCACATACCCGTGCTCCCTTGTGTCAGTACTTAAAATAGTTCTTAACTCCTCTTCTGATATATTTTTTAAGTGATTTCAGAAGGAATGTGAAAAGGGGAATTGTACAAATGAAAAGGATATTTTTGTTTTTATGTTTAGTATTTATTTTGGTAAAATGGTATTTATAATGGGAAAATTACAACTACTGTTTAACAAAGTTAAAATAAAAATGTCTTATTTCCCTAAAAGGGCTATTTCTGTTATTAAGCAGGGACAACTTAACAAAATAAAAGAGTGCCTGTGCCTCAACACAATGCCCCTCATTATTTGCTCTGTACTGGCAAAGTGAATAATTGTTATTTTCATGCACCCCATTATTGGTTGGTTGTGAGGAGTGTTGATTTGTATAAGCTTAGCTTGCCCATACTAAATGGGCATATTGCCCTGCTCCCCATGACCGCTGTGCATGGGACCGGACCTTGGTCTTATTAAAAAAAAAAAAAGTGGACCGACAGCATTTCTAGTTGAGGACCACTGCTCTACTGTCTCAGAATTGTTTGTTATTCATTCCTTTGTTGTGTGTTCACAAATGCCCCCATAGAATTTATTTTTTGATTTCCTCGATTTATTTTTGCTTTTGGTGCATTATTTTCGCTTTTCTTAGTGTCAGTGAAGCGATCATGGATTTCCGTTTTTCCGAGGCTGTCTTTGAATGCCTCTCGAGTTGAAGAAAAGAGAGAAGGCACGGAGTCGGAATGAGACGTGTCTGTGTTTGTCGAGACTGATAAAAGCATAAATAAAGTGTACGTTTTTAAATAAAAAAACAACACCACAACTCTCCTTTTTCGGAGCTGCAACATGTATCTACATCTATTTGAGCTATATTAGCCTTCTATCAAAATCTTTTTCCATTTTCAAATATTTTTTATAAAGCTCCAGGGAGCCACCAGATGTCGCTAAAGAGCCGCATGTGGCTCTGGAGCCGCGTGTTGCCGACCCCCGGCTTAACCTCATGTCAGGTCTGTCAGGCAATCAGACCCTGTTGACAAACCTTAAAACACAAGCGAGAGACGAGAAGTCAAGCAGAGTTGTTTTTCTTGCATGGGGAGTGCACTGAGACGTGTCTTGGTTTACAATTTCGGGACAGCTTTGAAGAAACTCTGCTGTCTACTCGCTTTTATTCTCTTTATGGAGGTTATAGAGAGTCGGGGGAACATAAACAAATTGCATTCCTTGAGTGGTAAGAGGGGTCATGCTAGAGCTCGGTGGTTTGTGATTGTAGCTGTTGAAGCGTCACAGGTGCGGCGTCCTGGGACTGGTATCTTTACTTCCCAAATGAAGTCCTTGTAGGGTTGCACTAATATTTTGATTCTACATTCAAAAGCAGAGAGCAACTCTTACACCTCACAATGGTCACGGGGGGGCGGGGGGGGGGGGGGGTGCTGGAGCCTATCCCTGTTGTCCAATAGATGGGGCTACACCCTGAAGTGGTTGCCAGCCAATCACTGGGGACAAATAGACAAACTAACATTCACATCCACTCTCACACATAGAAAAAAATAATAGTTTTCCAATAACCTGCCATGCATGTTTTTGGAATGTGGGAGGAAAACAGAGTACCTGGAGAAAACCCCATGTAAGCACCAGGAGAACATGCAAACCTCAGGCAAGGAGGTTGGAGCACGAAATCGAACCCTGGATCTCTGTGCGTTAACCGTGCTGCCGGAACAGTGTCTCTCCCAAAAACAGAAAAATATGCAAATCCACGGACGCTGAACTGCAAATATGCAGGTGCGAGGCGACCGACTGTGGATTGTTTCACTAGGAGCTGAACCATAAAAATATAACTAACCAACCAAAAAAAAACACACTGACAACCTACAAACTACACAGTAAGTGTGAATTCTTTTGTTTTTGTTTCCCAGGAGCACTTTCAGAAGTTGGGTGGTGTAATTAAAGACCAAGAGAAAGTAACGGACATCAAGCCTGGCCCGATTGTGACTGTGTCGACATCTGCAGGAGTTTATCAAGCCAAGGGACTTGTGATCACTGCTGGACCTTGGACTACTAAATTGCTGACTCATATTGACCTAAATCTACCTCTAACGGTAAAAAAAAGAATTTTCATATGATTAACGAACCAAAAGCAACATTTGCACTCCAGATTTCAGTTACGACAGAGCGTTTAGAAGCATTGGTGCCGGTAATGCGTTGCTCAGTAACGCATTACTCTAGAACAGGGGTGCCCAAACTTTTTGGATCGAAGATCTACTTTTCGATCAACTAACCTCCCGGGATCTACCCTTACCGGCACGCGCACGCGCACACACGCACAAGCACACACACGGAATGATGAGAAAGAGCCTGAAACTGAGGCATGCGACGCACTTTTGCAGCCTGTTAACTATCGTAGCTCACACGTACCGTTTTAAAGTGCTTTCCTGGGCTCTTCTAGATTCTTCTTCTTTGCTCGTGCCCTCGGTGAATTGTACACGAAGCAAACTGAATGAGAATCATGACGATAAAAGATGGAGCGCAACAGCTCTGATCACAAGCTGCAATTGCAAACTGCTGAGCGCTAACAACTTCCGGTGACGTAATCACACGCCAACGTGAATTTAAGATTTACCTGCTTTATTTTATTTTTTTAATATTTTTGTAGTGAAAATGAGACTGATGAGATTAGATAAAATAAGATTAGGGTGCAGTGTATATTAACACAAAAAATATATTACTAACATGTACAAAGACACACAAATGGTTGTGTTTTTTTTCTCCTCGACACTCCTCGGATCTACTTGGGACCTGTCTTAGATCTATCGGTAGATCAGGATCTACCTAATGGGCACCCTTGCTCGAGAATGTGCGCCATTCTAGTAACACCTAATCCATTGCTGATCAGACTACAGCTCCTCTTTAAATCTCACAAAAGTTACTATGTAGAAATCAATATCTGAAATAGCAGCTTTATTGTTGTATATATATATGATAGTTGCTCCATGTACAGCACTTTGTATACAATGTTGGCAGTTTTGAAGTGCTCTAGAAATACAGTTGAGTTAAGTATCGATTAGGGTTCCATCTTGAGTTATTGTCCGATCTTAGAGATCAATACTATATGTATTTAAAATACCAGTCATCATTATCACTGATATCCACTAAAAAGTGCAAAAACAATTGATACACTGATTTGAATCCTGTATTATAGGTGGTGAAAATAAATGTGTGTTATTGGAAAGAGAAGATTCCTGACTCCTACCATGTGAAAAAACGCTTTCCGTGCTTCTTGCTGACTGAAGGAGAGGAGGCTGGAGACCATATTTATGGCCTGCCTTCCAATGAATACCCTGGCTTGATGAAGGTACTGTCTTTCTCAGTATGCAAAAGTAACTACAGTAAGCACCATGGGTATCAGTACTGCTGTGTTATGTTTGACCAATTAGTGAGCCCAAAATAAAAACGGTCAAATAATCAATGCATCAATCGTATTTATGTATGTATGTATGTATGTATGTATGTATGTATGTATGTATGTATGTATGTATGTATGTATGTATGTATGTATGTATGTATGTATGTATGTATGTATGTATGTATGTATGTATGTATGTATGTATGTATGTATGTATGTATGTATGTATGTATGTATGTATGTATGTATGTATGTGTGTATGTATGTGTACAAGTGGTATAAGTGTGTGTGTGTGTGTGTGTGTGTGTGTGTGTGTGTGCGTGTGTGTGTGTGTGTGAAACACACACACACACACAGGTAGACCCAGCATTTTTATCACCAAGGCGCCGAATTACACTAGTCAGATCCCTGAATTAGTGATGTGTCGTTCGCGAACGAGCCGGCTCTTTGAAGTGAACAATGGGACCCGGCTCCCACCTCATTGGGAGCTAGCTCCTCATTGGGCGCCGGAAGGGGAGGGTTTTACACACACACACACACGCGCTGCAGTTTAGAGAAGGGGTTAGGGAAGAGAGAAACACAGCAGCACACCGAACAGCAGCATGCGAACAAGACAGACGAGGAGACGAGAGAGCTAGTTAGTGAAAAAAAAACAACTTTTTGTTTTACAAATTTTAATTTATAATTTGTTGTGTGGTATTAAAAGCTTACTTATGTTGTTTTACTGTAAATAGTTAAATGCTAATAAATATACACATTCAGAGATTGGAACTTTTTGACGACCTTGTTTTGAGATGGGTCTTTGTACTTTGTTTTTATTTTTGTAGCACTCCATGTTGAGTATGTTCAGAAGAATACAAATAAAGCCATATAAATACTAAATATTTGATATAATGTCTATTTTTGCATTAATACTTCATTTTACACATAATATTACGTTATTTTTACTATTAAAATTAATTTAAGTAACAAAAAAACTGAGGAGCCATTTGGAGCCGAAAGAGCCGGCTCTTTTTAGGGAGCCGAGTCAAAAGAGCCGGCTCTCCAAAAGGAGCCGGAATTCCCATCACTACCCTGAATGGTGCACATTCAGTCAGACACATTGCCAAACAGAATACAACGATGAACAGAACTGTCAAAAAGTAGCTGTAGTGCACTACCAATGATTCTATGGCTTATTCTTAACACTCTCTGGTAAAATTCCAAACTATAAAAATATATACGGCATATATTTTTAATGCAATAGCTATGATAGAAATATGTAATATATAACAGAATATATGTATTTTATCTACTAATGGACAGTGCAATTCAGATTGTTCAGAAGACATTTATTTTGAAGTAAAGTTGTGATAAGGGCACGCCCGGTGATTGGCCCACTAACACACAAGCGATTCCGTCCCTCCCGAGGCGGAATCGCCAGCAAGAGGAGCCGTGTGCTAATCTTTCACCTCCATATAGAGTGACAGTGACCGATGATCTCCCTCTCTGTTTGCTCAGCCTGACTCCATCTCACGTTGCTCGAGTCAGTACCCGAGCGCGCCTCTATTTTGATTTGTGGACTATTTCCAGTTCGGTGGTAAATTTGTTTCATAACAGATGCTGTGCATTTGACAGGCTTGTGTTGCATCCTGCCTTTTCTCCTCTGTCTGTTTGATGCTTCCACTTTGGTTGGTTGGTCATTTGGAACGCAACCCCTCTCTTTCTCTCTCTTGCTCTAGTTAGGTAGTAAAAATCATTTTAAAATGTTTGATCATAAAAAAATAATTAGAAAGAAATATGCGAGTATAACAACTCTTGCATACTTAGATTCATATTTTCCTACTGCATGTGTTGTATTCATTCATGCACTTAATATACTGTATTATATATATTTTATATATATTTATACATTCATTCATTCATCTTCCGAGCCGCTTGATCCTCACTAGGGTCGCGGGGGGTGCTGGAGCCTATCCCAGCTGTCTTCGGGTAGTAGGCGGGGGACACCCTGAATCGGTTGCCAGCCAATCGCAGGGCACACAGAAACGAACAACCATTCGCACTCACACTCACACCGAGGGACAATTCAGAGTGTTCAATCAGCCTGCCACGCATGTTTTTGAATGTGGGAGGAAACCGGAGCACCCGGAGAAAACCCACGCAGGCCCGGGAAGAACATGCAAACTCCACACAGGGAGGCCGGAGCTGGAATCGAACCCGGTACCTCTGCACTGTGAAGCCCACGTGCTAACCACTGGACTACCGGGCCGCCCCATATTTATACATATATAGTATATTAAATATATATTAGTAATGTTTATTATATACTATTATTACCCTAGTGAGGATCAAGCGGTACGGAAGATGAATGAATGAATGAATGTATATTAAATTTATATATATACAAAGTATATTTTAGATAGATAGATAGAAGAAGTATCTATCTATCTATCTATCTATCTATCTATCTATCTATCTATCTATCTATCTATCTATCTATCTATCCATCTATCCATCTATCCATCTATCCATCTATCCATCTATCCATCTATCCATCTATCCATCTATCTATCTATCTATCTATCTATCTATCTATCTATGTATCTATCTATCTATCTATCTATCTATCTATCTATCGGGCCATGTGACAACAATCCTGTCATTAATAAGACACTACTCTTAAATATTGTAATGGAACAGATTGTGTCAGTGGCCACTTTAATTGTGGTCATTGGGTATACATTACTGTTCTGTATAGCTCTTAAATTTCGCTAATCATAATCAAATGTGACTGTTTTTATGTGGGTATAGATTTGTTACCATAACGGCAGTGAGACTGACCCGGACCAAAGAGACAAGCAGACAGACACGGCTGACATTGACATCCTCCGGCGCTACATCACCCGCAGCTTTCCTGGCCTGATCCCTGAGCCAGCTGTGGTTGAGAGCTGCATGTATACGGTCAGTCACAATCTATTTTTTTAATTCTTACTGTAAGTAATCAATTACCAGTAAGTCAATATGTTTAACAAAACACTCATCCTGACTCGTAGAGTGTATGTCAAAAGTCTACATATCAGTTTAAAGGGCAAATTATTGTGTTCAATAATTTCAAAACCTTTTCCACCATTGATGTGACCTACAACCTGTCCAACTCAAATGGAAAAAAAAAGTCTTAAAAATCCACAACTGTAATCATGTTATTGCACAAGTGTGAAGACCCTCTTGTAACTGACAATGGTTGTGGCTGTGGTCAAAATCAACCACTCATATACTGTAGAAAAGGATGTTAAACAAGGGTCAGCACACACTAAAGTGTCTCTGACAAAACTACAATAAATTTCAGATGTGAACTCGAGTCAATTTGTATAGCCTTTAATCAAAAAATAATTGTTTCAAAAGTCGTCAGAAGCTCACATTTGACAAGGAAAAACTCAAAAACCAATTTGGGGAGAAAAAAAGGAGAAAACCTTGAGAAGGAACAGCAGATTACAGGATGACCAGGCGGCAACTGATGCTTTGTGAGAAACATTTTATATGGATAGATCAGGGACATCATGCTGAAATGAATGTAATATTGCTAACTTTTCATATATGATTTTCCCAGCTAACACCCGACCGTCATTTTGTGCTGGACCGCCACCCTGCATATGGCAATATTGTTATTGGCACAGGATTCTCAGGTACAACACAGCAACGCACAACATAAAATCAAACAATAACAATGCCCCAGATCTTAATGGAACCTTCACCCTGTTTTGTTTTTGTATACGCTTTATTTTGACACCTGTATTGGTATTTTTGTCATGCAGCCTAATCACGGGAGTCCCGCCACATCACCACCACCTGAGATTCAACACTTACTTGGATTTCAAATTCCAAAATCTTTATTTTTCAAGTCACGGTCAAACATTTACACTTTTGTGTCTGTCTTTCACTCGAGTGGGCTATGGTGGGAGGAGGGAGCAGCAAACCACTCAGACCGACCGATGCGAGGATGTTAACGTAGGCAAACTAACAATGGCAACAGCAATGCGCAATCACACAAGTGGCAAAATTCTACAACGGGGGTGATTAAAAAAATTTTTTTTTTACATTTTCAATGAAAACGTTTCAAAATTATTTTTTGCGCTGATTTCCTTGTTTGCCTTTTTATTTATTCGAGCACATCCGTTTTTCCATCATAATATAATCTGTACATAGTATCACAGTATATTTAGTAATATTGAAGAATTATAAGACAGGTAGGTTCAGCAACATGTGACATTTTTTTTTTTCTGAAACGTCATAGCTATACATTTGTCAGGTTTTGTGTGATGATAGAGGACACAAAAGGCAGGGAGGCAGGAGGAGCAGGGTGGACTGAGCAAAATATATTCACAAAAAATACTTGCAGGACTACACTGGAACAACTCACCCAAATACACAAAGTAAAACAAAGGCACAAAGTCACCCTTTGAGCCTGCCATCCATTGTGAGGTGTGTTGTACATTCTTATTTCTGATGAGATGAAGATGCATAAAGGGGGTGGGAGGGCCGGCGGGAGGTGGGGGGGGGGGGGGACTATGTCGGCCTTGCTGTTTGGACTCCACAACCAAGCGTATCCTCAGCAGCCTCGGAAGAGACCTTTGGCAAATGGCATTCTATTGCATTGCTCTGCCGATTTGGCATTTTCCTCTGAGGCCTTAGCAACACTGAGTGTCTGGCTAGGGACTTCAAGGAAAATGAAAAATGACTTCATTTGGTATTCAGTCGATGTTTCTTGTTTAGAACAGACAAACAAATAACCACCTATACATTTCATAATGTCTTTTTTTTTGGTATAACTCACACCAATACATGCACAGATATGTTGGGAGCCAGCCAGGAGCTTCAGCAAAAATAAAAAATAATATAATAATGATCATTTAAAAAGGGGCACTGGTTGTGAAAATTATTGATAAGAAAAAAGTAAGCTATATATCTAGTTCTTATTTATTTTTGTTAGCGAAACCAACACGTTCTTATCAAATATGGGATCTCAAGTTATTAATCTGAATAAGTAAATAAATTGGCAAAAAATATATATATTCAAATTGAAAACTTCACAAAATTCTTCTCTCAATAAAAAAAGCATCCAACTACTTTGTCAAATGACAACCATTTCCAAAGGATTGGAACACTAGTGTTTGGACAGCATTGTCAATGTTTTGGGGGGACAATCTAAAACCATCCAAACAGGGTTTGCCCTTCTTTGATCGTTAAATGAGGTCACCAAAATATTATACTGTCATAGAATGTCCGACTGCACCTCTGTCAAGTGTCAACAATGGTGTAACTTGCGCCAATATTGAGTCGTTGGTTGCCAAAACAACAAGCCTAAAAGAGAAAGAGTTCATTCAAAAGGAAGGCAAGTTGAATGTAACATATGAGAAATGGAAAAGTCATGTTAGAGAAACCCGAAGAAAGTTGTCTTCTCGATCTTTCTCTCTTATTCCTCGCTATTCACGGCACATGACCCGGAAGGGATTCTTAACAAAACATTCCAAATAACGTATTAAGAGGATTTAAAGAAAAAACAAATATGAAAGTTCACATAGAAATATAAAGTACTTTTACAAAACAACAAGCCTAAATAAATTGTATTTTTCGTTGTCATGGCAACCAACGACTCAATATTGGCGCCAGTTACAAATGGATTGAATTGTCTTTTTAGGAAATTATTTGGTACGGCTCTTGCTGCGGGATCACATTTGACTGCACCTAACAGCGTCGATGATTGATGATGATCTGTTTTGCTCATTTCAGTGTGTTTCCTTCTCCAGGTCACGGCTTCAAGTTTGGCCCCGTCATTGGTAAGCTGCTCTGCGAGCTTAGCCTGGGAGAAGTGCCCTCCTATGACCTGACACCTTTCCGAATCAGCCGCTTCCAGACCAACGTCAAGTCATCTTTATAGAAAAGTCCTGTCATCTGTGTCTTGTGATTTCAAGTTTCATTTACAATATTGATTCTGATGATGCTTATTGTTATCATTCCTTGTACGGCAATTTTCATTGAAGAACCTCCAATTGATAAGCACAAGTCTAAAAGAAGGACTTTACTATACTATACTAATAGAAATAATTGTAGTTGTAACAAGAATGCATTTTACTTTTTTTCCTTTAATATGCTCAGATGTGTCCATTTTCACCAAAATTCAACATGGAGTTGTTGCTACAAATCCTAAAAAAATGTTGATCGTGTAAAACTATGCGCAAGTGCACACATGTAAATGAACCACTTATTTACTGTACATAGCACTTTCCGGTACTGTACATCCAGACATTTGAAATGTTGTGACAGAAAGAACTGTTTTGAGCAAGACGGTAAGAAGCAATCAAATCAATATGAACTGTTAGATTTGGCTTGGATTCAAATAATAGCTAGGTGACTTTAGTCGGTTGTGAAGTTATGACCTTGTCCTCTGAGCTCAGCATCTTCCTATCTCGAGCTGCACCCTTGCACACATATCTTGTTGGAACCAGTTAAGACCGTCCAATCACACATGGTCACAGTAGTTCAGGCAGAGCTGCCCCCCCCCCCTTCGTGGGCGGGGCCCCAAGCTGATTAGAAACAACAGGAACTGTTTTGGACTAGTGAAACCGTTTTTGGTGTCTTGCAGAAAAGGCTCCAAGACTGTGTCTCAATTTTCCCGTCATTTGTTAAATAGTTCAAGTGAGAACATGCAGTCTTCTGGAGAGGTACTGTTAATACAATAAAGCAAGCATTAGAGATAAAAAGAGTGGGTGAGGGATTCTCAAAGAATTTTTCAGCCCCATTTACCGTGACAAGTACTGTGGGGTTAATGACCGGTGAGGCACTACCTCCTCTGGAGTCATATATGATTGATTTTTTTTCTTTATTGGCTCGGAAGGGGATGTTGATAAAACAAAATAGATGAGCCAATATTTTGACCTTAACTGAGACATTTGTTTCCAAAGTTTTTAATCAATGAATTCCACACCGTTCAACAATGTGACAGAAATTACAATCATTAAAAGAATAAACTCTAATGTAAGGTTGTGTTCACATTTTTTTACATACCGGTACATTTAAAATTTATATATATAACTTATTTGATGTTATGAAGCCCTGATTATAAAATCATCTCACAGACAGATGACACACACTCTCTCTCTCTGTTTCTCTCTCGATATATATTTTACTTGAGTTTTAGCATTTAATTGGTTTACATTATTGGGCAGATCGTCTAGTCTTCTCACACTTCTTTCATTGTTAAAATCTCGCGACACACCACAAGCTAAAAACGTGTGTGGGGGGGGGGGGGGACGCTGATTTGAAAATGAACGTATTATATTGTTACTACAACCATTTTTAACATTGAAGAATGACGTTGTAACAGCTTGAATTGGAATCAAATGAACACAAAGAAAAAAGTATTTTCTCATCTTTCATATTTATTCATGTTGTGCTGAAGCATCCAGGTTATGTTGGCAAAAGTACAGTACTCAGTAAAGGCCGTATTCTGCTGTTTTTCTATCTCCATTTACCAGTATGGATGTGCGTCTCTGTTGCCATGCCGTCGTCTATTCCTCTGGATAAAAATATATATTTGGCGTGTGTTTCAGACACATTTTAAGATGTTCAAATCTCACATCAGTTTGCGCCAGTCATTGCTTAAAATCAGAAATTCTTCCAGTCGTCTGGCTGCTGACCGACTGCAGTATATGCACTGTCCGAAAGGAAGTGGTAGGATAGAGCAACAGCGTCATCCTACGATAAAATTACGGAACTACTACAGAGGAGGCCATTTCCCGCGAGTAACCCATTAATAATAATAATACATTTTATTTATAAGCGCATTTCAAGACACCCAAGGACAATTTACAATCAGGAACAAAACAATAAAATTAAAAAAGTACTGTAATTAGGAACGTAATCCTAAAATCGAAATATTACAGTAATGTAATTTGATTACTTTTGAATGACTCCATAATTAAATTAAAATGAATGTCATGACTTTTGGATCACTACAAAAAGAAATATAAAGACAATCACCGTAAAAAAAACTATGTATGATATACAATTTTTTCTGGTCATTTCTGTTTTATGGCTGTTAAATATGCATTGCTAGTTGTGGAATGCTGGAGGAAGCTTCAAACCCAAAGCGAGAGAGACACTTGTGCACCATGCAAACCAATTGTGCACCATGCTGCAGATATGGATATATGGATGAATGGTGAATACATAGATAGGTAGATCGATAGATAGACAGATACTCGGGCTTGAGCATCAGAATCACAAAATATTTTTATCGACTCGACCGAGTCCAACTTTGTTTTTATTCCTCAAAAAATAATGTTTTATATATATATATAAAAGCACCAGAGCCATCGAGGCCCAGATATACCACACCAGACAAGACCCAAGGTGTAGGTTGTGCAAAGAGGCACCTGAGACGATCCAACACATAACTGCAGGGTGTAAGATGCTGGCAGGGAAAGCCTACATGGAACGCCATAACCAGGTGGCTGGCATAGTCTACCGAAACATCTGTGCAGAGTATGGACTGGAAACCCCAAGGTCAAAATGGGAAACACCTCCAAAGGTGGTGGAGAATGACAGAGCGAAGATCCTGTGGGACTTCCAGATCCAGACTGACAAGATGGTAATGGGGAACCAACCAGATATCGTGATCATAGATAAAGGGCAGAGGAAAGCCATTGTAGTGGATGTAGCGGTCCCAAGTGAAGGAAACATCAGAAAGCGACAACACGAGAAACTCGAGAAATACCAAGGGCTCAGAGAGGAGCTGGAGAGAGCCTGGAAGGTAAAGGTGACATTCGTGCCTGTGATGGTCTAAGCACTCGGGGCAGTGACCCCCAAACTAGATGAGTGGTTGCAACAGATCCCGGGAACAACTATTTCCTGCTCCTTTTCGAAGATGTAAATCACAGGTGTCAAACTCAAGGCCCGGGGGCCAGAACTGGCCCGCCACATCATTTTATGTGTCCCCCCCAGAGCAAATCAAACATGTCAACTTCAATGATGATCACTAAAATCTCTGCCAAAATGTAAAATTCTCAAATGTAATAAATAAGAGACATGTTGTGAGTATTTTCTTGTAACCAAACCCCTCATAACATTTACAAACAATAAATAGTTCAATAACTGTTAGGACTGAAACCAAATTTAAAAAGTCCCCTCCAAGGGAAACGGTAGCTAAAATGTGGCTAACGACAAAAATGAGTTTGACACCCCTGATGTAAATGATCGGGTCATTCACTAAGTTTTCAATTGTGTTTTTGAGTCTAATTGTTGAATCAAATGTGCACTACTCGGCAGAGCTCTTGTCTCCACCCCAGTTTCCTGCCGAGTGCCTACATTCTTTCTTTTCTTTTTTTTTTGTCTTCCACAAGCACCAGAATTGATCGACATGTTCCACGGAATGACTGGGTTACAACAGGAGACAGCCTATTCCGATCAAAATGTCAACAATGTCGTCTTGTTGTGAATGTTTGACAAACAATGACATATACGGCTGTGTGGGCGCTGTTCAATGGGTAAAGCATTGTTTCAAAAACGATTTGGGGATAAAACAGAAGCGTTTAATTTATATATATTTGTTTACTCTGTGACACGTATTAGTAACCGGAAATAACGAAAACACCCTCGACCAAACGACTATTCGCTTTCTTGTCATTAGCGCACCAGCTCCATTGCGCATGCTCGACCGGCGATTCGCGGTTGCGCCAAAGGGGGAGAGGATGTTGCTAGCAGCCAGTGTAGATGCACTGCCGTTTTCACAACAATAACATCATCAAAATTTCCATCCTTGCTTACATTTTCAGTGGATTCTATTGCAAACGCTTCTGGAAGTCGTGCAAGTTGGATCGCATCTGCTCATTTGGGGGTTATGTTTTGGGACTACGTCCTCTGTTGACAATGGGAGCGGAGGGGTTTGCAGATTTACAAAGCTCATTTTTGCAGGAGCAGAAACAAGAATCATGGCTGGCCAGCTAGGCCGCAGACGGAGGTTTTGTAGCAAACAGCAGGCGTATTTGGATACAAGATACGCCATATTGGATTGCTCTTACCGCTAAAAGCTGGCTCAAAGAACCCAGCGTTTTAAAACGCGATTGTCGCTCAGTTTGGTTGTTGTGTGACGTGTAAGACAAGCTAACGAGTCCGCTAGCGCCACAACCTTGACTGCTCGACGTCTTCGTTAGCCCATTAGCCGGCTAACGATAGCCAGCGTTTCTTGGGCAACAGTCCGTTGTTCAGTTTATTTTAAAAATAGGTAGTGCGACGTTGTTAGGCCAACACTCATTATCGTGTGCCTAGTAGTAACTAGGATCGCCCATTTAAGTTGTTACTTTTGCCCCGGATGAATGTGGGACAAAATGGAGACCCCGACGATTGTGTACGATTTGGATACATCTGGGGGCTTAATGGAGGTAAGGTTTCTCGGCCCAAAAGCCCACTTTACATTGAAGTACTCTTATAAATACATATGCTAGCATCTATGACAATAAATATACAATTGACCATTTATGTTTGGAGCGTCCTTGTGTATTGTACAGTGTTTCCTATCAACCTAGTGGTGTAAATGGAAGGGGTTTTATGGAGGCCACAGCAACGACCCATAAAGCCTTACTTGAAATGGCAACCGCGGACATAGTGCTGAACGCAGCGGCACTATATAAATAAATAAGTACAGTATTCTGAAAAAGAGTGACCGAAAAGTGCAAAACACGTCTACAGCAAATACAGACACTTCTGGCGCCCCCGAAGTCCGAGGAGGTCGAAAAGAGAAGTCGGAAGTTGGGAAGAGACGTCCGGAGAAGCGGCAGGGCCACCAACCACGACACCTGCGATAGTTGCCGAGAAGGGGGGGATTTGTTGTGCTGTGATCACTGCCCTGCAGCATTCCACCTCCAGTGCTGGTAAGTTATCATTATTTTCTCAACCTGAAAGATTGATTACTCTGAAACCAAATGCGCTTGCTAAAACTCCTTACGGGCGTCATGTACGCTGCCTGCTCCCCACCCCCAAGAAGGCGTTAGTCATTAGAAACAAGAATCATGGCTTTTTCAGGAAAGTGTTGCGTATTTTGCTGCTGTAAATATTTCACTGTCGTGAAGCAACACGGACTGCCCGCTCGCATGAACATGTTTTGCGCGGTTACCTATTAATTTAAACTGCGCTATGTCCAGTGCAGCTATCGACGTACTGCATATTGACATTGCTCAATGCATTCACTGCCCAATAGTACCCTCCCTCAATGCAGGAGTTGATTGGAATGCCTGAAGAAAAGCTAAATGCGTTGTGTGGCACGATGGATATGAATATCAATTTCTGTCATTCATTTTCTCTCATCTGTGCGCCTTTTGTTGGTTGTCTGTGGAGTTCAATGTAACGTTAAGCCGGCCATCCCACTCTGACGCGCTGCAGCCTCGGCTAAAAACGGTGTCTGTTTACAATATGGCGACCTCCCTGCTCCTTTCTCATCTAACGCCATATTACTCAGACTTTGAAAACGGAGCATGTGGTGGTGGCGGCGGGTGGGGCATCTCCCAATGACAAATACAAAATAAAATGTATTTTTAGGATTGTTCCACCTTAAATCATCTTTTGAAGAATGTTTTGCTACCACTTAGCATTGTTCAACTGCTAACAGTTTTGCAACTTAGGCATTGGTAGATAGCTGCACAGACCACACGGCAAGAGCAATTTTGACATACTGTTATGGTTGTGAAGCCTTCCATTTGAGCTGCTCCTTTATTTGTCGTTTTCTGCTGGTGACCATTTTTCATATCTTAAATGCAGTGGCATATCTTGATCACATTTTGCTTGTTACTTTCTCTCCCAGCTGTCCACTATGACTCTACCTTAAATTGAACTTCCTTAGGCTCTTTGTTATGTTTAATACAAACAGCATTAGTTCATCCTTTTTTAAATCTCAATTTAGAATTATAAAGCTTTTCAGTACCAAGGCCTTAATATTTCTGTTACACGCTTGTTGACACATACAAAATGTGCATATGAAAGTCAAATTAACCGGTCAATTTAAAGAATAAATAATCATCTTTTCAATAATGTGTTTAGCAGATCTGCGTGAATCAACATTATACCGTGGCCTCTACCAACAGCACACAAATGACTTTTTTTTCCTCAATATCATGTTTGAGTGCAATTTCTTTATCTCAATATGCCCAGCCCTATGCCTGCAAGCCATTTGGTTTTCATCAGTAGGCTTTCTAAAACATAGTTCTGTTCAATAAAGAGAGTATGAATGTCAAGTCAAGTCAACAGTATCCTTACCAATTGGGAGTGTTTTTTTTTAAACTCATAATGCTTTTAAAAATATTTATGTAAGGCCATGCATATATGTGTTATTCCATTTGAAACCTGACTACTGGCTTGCTGACTGATTTTTTTCTTTTTTATACCATAGTGACCCACCCCTCAGTGAAGAGAAGCTTCCTCCAGGAGAATGGATGTGTCACCGTTGTAATGTGCGAAAAAAGGTGAGTGTTGTTCACCGATAAAATTTCAGCACTTCCACCAAACCTCTTTGCATTGCTTTAGACAAAACAATATCCTGATAACGGTTGAATGTTTTTCTAATTGTCTCTTTCAGAAGCGAGAGCAAAAGTCTGAACAGACGAATGGGCTGCTGGAAAAGTCCTGTGCTAAGCGCAATTCCTCTCCAACTATGGAGCTGGAGCTTGGCGCCGGCCCACTGCGTCTTGATGGCCTCCCACCAGGGGCTGGAGCCGCAGGGCCTGGTCTTCGCGTGGCCCAGGTACGCCTCTTGGACCGTAGGAGTAGCAGCAGGCCAAGCAGCCGCCCAGGCACGCCAACATCCAATACTTCGTCGACCCCTACCCCCTCAGAGGAGCAGAATGATGGAGAAGAGGAGGTAGCTGAGGCTGAGGATGATGTTCAGGGCACTGAGCTTGAAAATACCGAATTGTCTTCTCCAACCCCGCGTCTTCTCAAGAGGCCCTTTCAGCTGCTCATAGCTGCCGCTATGGAGAGAAATCCTACACAGTTTCAGCTACCCAGTGAACTTACGTGTACTACTGCATTGCCAGGTTGGTCGGTACCCAAGAAGCATTGTCAAATGAAAGTCAGTTACTGCGGTTCTGTCTTCTAATAGGTTCACCACATAAGCAGTTTGATAACAATCCCGTTGTCTTTGTTCAGGCAGCAGTAAACGAAGGAAAAAGGAAGAATTACTTGGGAGGCCCTTCAGGCGACCGCAATATGAACTAGATCCTAATGGTCTGGTGCCGTTACCAGTCAAAGTCTGTTTTTCATGCAACAGGTATTCTGATGTACCATCATCTGTACAGATGTATACACAGATCTGTTATATTCTTGAATTGTTATTTTTTGGTCCGGTTTATTTATTTATTTATTTATTTTACTTCCCATAGGAGTTGCAGGTTGGCTCCCTTGATACAATGCGACTACTGTCCTCTCCTCTTCCACACGGATTGTCTGGACCCACCACTTACAGCTTTACCTGCTGGAAAATGGATGTGCCCAAATCATGTTGAGCATTTAGTGGTGAGTGGTGTGGAACAGTTAACTGCTACTCAGTTTAAATACAATGCTTATCTTTCCTTTCCAAAATGTTTTTGTTGCTCAGCTAAACCAGAGGAGCCTGAGCCTGTCCAGTCGATGTCAGCTTTTTGATGAGTTTCAGGACAGAATGTCCCAGCATGCTGTCAAGTTGGACTTCCTGCGCAGAGTCCATCGGCAGTTTTCACCAAACCGTCGGACCACTCAGCAGTGCAACAAAAAGACTATCAAGGTAGACTGCACCTCACTACGCTGTGTGTTTTTGTATCTATTCCGATAAAGCGAAAGATTTCAGAAAGTGCCTGCTGCAATTGCTGTTTGGTTTCAGGTACCCGATGCCATCAAGTCTCAGTACAGGAATCCCCCCTCCATTCTACATCCTGCAGGGGTACGTCAATTGGAGCTAGTTTGTAGTGGTGTCCCTGAACGTCCGTCCACAAATCACCTCACCACAGATGCTGAGCAGCAGGAGGTAGGAATCAAATATGATAGGGGTTACCAATCATTGACATTTTAACGTAGCTTTTCAAATGAAAGCATGATTACTGGAACAACGGTCAGTTGTTTTGTCAAAGACACCGTTCAGTTAACGTTAGGTGTTTGAGAAACAATAGATTCTTATTTCTTATAACAACATACTGATAGGAATGTGCCATATTGTTCTGTCAACAATAATCCAGAGACACTATTTTACACAATACAAAATGTGATGTGTTGGAAGTATCGCAAGTCACAATTACATGCCTAATAAGCTGTTGCCCATCCAACAAGTGACCCACATCTTAAGACCATATGCCATTGTGCTGCAAACAATTGCGAGTGTTTTTGTTGACAGCCAACGTAACATTTTGTCAGGGTTTTAGTGTTGATTTTTATTTTTTTCTTGTTGCAACGAAATTTTTGAACATGTTCAAAATTGCGACAAGAAAATTCCAATCAAACATCTGTCCACCGTTTGAACTTTTGCAACCGCGAATGAATCCTGACGAAAACGCAATCTTTCGAATGCTCTATTGGAAAAACACAATTGTTTGCAGCTCAGTGGGAGCAGAGCAGCAATATGACAGCGTCCTGTGACAATTATCTTGTCCAGCAAAAGGGAGCAACTTAATAGCCACTCGTGGACTTTCAAAATACAGTGGAGCCTCGAGTCACTGTTTTTACAAAATTAACGGTATGTATCATATGCACAGTACTGCATTTATGATATTCCAGCGTTTCCAGCGTGAGTCCATTGCCCGTGAGGAGGCAAAGATGCTGCACGCAGACTTGCTTGCGAAAACGTCTGGTCCAAGTGGTGTTTTGGATTTTAAAGCCTGGTTAAAGAAATTTCAGAGGAATGGACTTCACAGTCTTGTTAGACACGGGGAGACTGCGAGTTCTAATAAAGCGGCTGCAGGAGAATTTAGAGGAATGTTTGTGGAAAGTGAAGGCAAATTGCTTTTCAACTGCAACGACCACAGGATTGTTTTGGACAAAAAAATGCAGGGAAGAACCTTCTTCATCGAAGGGCTTGTACTTCCTGTCCGCAAACCAGGATAAGAGAGCCTTACACTTTTATTTTGTCCAAATGCAAGTGGTGACTGTAAGAAGAAACCACTTTTAATTTCTGACTTTGAAAGTCCTTTAAGCGCAATAATGTGATGAAGACTAAAACTTTCTGATATGTGGAAAGCAAATGATAAAGCCTGGGTTGTATTGGAAAGCAAATGATAAAGCCTGGGTTGGAAGAATACTTTTAAAGGAGTTTGGTGACTGAGATTTTTGCACCAGCTGTCAACAGATATTTTACGTAGAAACGTTTGCCCCTGGAGTGTGTTCTCATCGTGGATAATTCTGCTTATCTTCCGGACTTGGAAGAAGTGAAACAATGAGTTCAGTGAGGATGTGCGCGTGCATGTGCGCCTGCGTGTCTCCTTCACCCTGCAATTTATGCATTTTTTTTGTGTGTGTGTGTGTGAAATAAAGCAATTGCCCCGATGGAAGAGCACATGACATGTTTTACACCTGATTCTGGTTTCACTTTGCTTGCCTTTCCTAAGGCAGACCTTTGCTGCGGTGTGGCTTTTGCTTGAGGCACATGATGTTCGTGCACCGGGAGTCTCTTTGATGGCTGCCTTTTTTTGGGGGGGGCGAGGGGGTGTCGGATGACGTGTCATTTTTTCATCCCCATTGTCATGCTTGGTGGAAGATTGTTTTCCCCAAAAGCAATAATCTAGGGTGAATTGTTTTGGTTTGTACATGGCTGCACATGTCCCGCTGCCCCCTGCTGGACAGATTATAATGATTTACAATGCAGACAAGCCTGATCCTGAGTCAGAGGATGCCGTCCATCACTTCTGCACACTATCATGCAAAAAAAAACGCAAAAGCCGTAAAAAATACATCATATGTAGGCACCCGTTTTTACAAGACTATTTTTATGTCATGGGGCATAAACGAGTGAACCAAATAAAAGTGTTGGAAGTAGCTTGAAAACAAATCTATCAACTCTCTTGAAAGCTCCACTTTCCGAGTGTTGTCAAACACCACCTCCTCCCTCAATCGGCAGGGGCTGTGTGGCATTGTGTCACCTCAAGTTTAGGAGTCTGGATGTTGTTTTGATCGTAACATGTATAAATTAGTTCGGGCACATTTGAATAAGCCTGTTTTGTTTAAAATGGATCGCTGTAATACTCGGTTGCAGAAGGAACTGCGTCATTAATGTAAGTGTGTGCAGATTCATTTCCGCCTATTAAACTGTTTTGTCAGCTTACAGTTTTGGTTATTCTTGCATCATCCATGGCTCTAAAACCATGAAAAAGAATTTGAGGATGGTCATGAAGCCACAATATTAAAGACTTTTTGTCTAGTTGTGGGGTTGGCGGACACGCAGGCTAATGTGGATGGCTAGTGCAGTACCATTTTCATCAATGACTAATAAAGTAGAGATTTTTTTCAAGCATATTAGATTAGTGCTGGGACCTGGTTGTAGGGTGGGATGATGGTGTTGTGTTGATGTTTGTGGGCTACGGGATATGATCTTAAAATGCAGAGCTGCCCACTATTAGGGATTCTCACTATTTTGGCACAGAAATCACAGAATTCTCACTCGTTTGGCCCGCAACACTGATTGTCATAAATATTTGCTTGCTAATAATAATCTTATAATATATATATATATATATAATATAATAATAATAATCTTGCTGCTGGAGGCTGTAAATTTCCCCAGTGTGGGACGAATAAAGGATATCTCATCTTATCTTATCTTATTTTTTTCAAAAATCATGCGTTAGATTGCTCAAACAAGTTGAAAACCAACCCAAATACTTTTGATAATCGCGATACGTTTGACAGACAGCATCCCAAACCCAGAAATCAGGTGAGCCATGAGCTTTGCAATGCGAACTTGATGGGACTTTGACGACAGTTTCAATTGATAGCAGGGGGCATTTCAGTGCGGCCTTTGTATCGGTCTGTTGTGGTGAAGAAGGAACTGAGCCAAAAGGCGAAGCTCTCAATTTACTGGTTGATCCATGTTTCAACCCTCACCTATGGTCACGAGCTATGGGTCGTGACCGAAAGAACGAGATCTCGGACACAAGCAGCCAAAATTAGTTTTCTTCGCTGGTGTCCGGGCTTCTCCCTTAGAGATAAAGTGTGAAGCTCGATCATCCGGGAGGGGCTCAGAGTCGAGCCGCTTGTCCGCCACGTCGAGAGGACCCAGATGAGGTGGCTCGGGCATCTGATTAGGATCCCTGGTGAGGCGTTCCGGGCATGTCCCACCGGCAGGAGGCCCTGGGGACGACCCAAGACATACTGGAGAGACTAGGTCTCCCAGCTGGCCTGAAGAACACCTTGAGATCCCCCGGAAGAGCTGGAACAAGTAGAGGGGGGGAAGGAAGTCTGGGCTTCCTTGCAAAAGCTATTGACCCCGCGACCCGGATGGTCGATATATATATATATATATATATATATATATATATATATATATATATATATATATCTATATCATTCAAAGTTTGTTTACACTGCAATTTGCAACGTGTGTATGCGTGCATGTGCTGTAACGGGTCGATTGCGGGAAATTCATTGCTTGTAAAGTAGATCTTTGGTCAAAAAGGTTGGGCACCCCTGCTATAGAGAGAAGGGACAAAGAGGTGACTCTTGACATTGGTCTTCAGTCCCTTAGCCAATCAGGATGCAGAACACAATGCACTGGGAAAAAAATAATTAAAAAACTGCACTGAAAATTCAGTGAAACGGCGAACCCATGCCAGGTAAACCACGTAAAAGCGAGTGTTCACTGTACAAATGTATTAATATGATGTACAGTATATGAACATCCCTTACACAGCAAAGTATGCCATGATACGTAGAATTTAACATTTTAATGTGAATTTTGTCTCAATGTCTCAAACAGTGGCTTCAGGATGTCATCGCCCTCCAGTGCAGCATCGTGCGACACTTGTCCACCAAGCAGAATATTTCATCCACGCCACCCTCAGCACAGTTGGACTCTGACAATAAAGACAGGTGCAAATCTTGTACAGCATCAGATGATGTGAGAAGTCATCCCTCTTTACAACGGACTTCTCCTAGCCCCTACTCTAATCTTTGCAGTACAACCGATGACCCAGAGGAGTCCGCTCCAACACGGGACACATTAGCACAGCAGGTTGTTTCTAAATCGAGCATACCACCCTGCCAGAACTGTAGTAAACCTAATGGATCTCTACCAGACGAGTGTCATCCTTCCAAAACAAATGGACCATTAGAGTTTAACAGTGAGTCCCAGTATTATGTACAGGAAATCCCACAGCACAGACTAAAGCCCTGCACAGCCACCCATGACTCAGCTGTAGCCTCTGACCTGGTGAACCACATAGGAAGCGAAACACTGAAAAAGGAGCCTGAGAGTACTACAGAAGCTTGCACTCCAAAATACTGCCCTGTATCGACGACTACCTGCTCTCAAAGCAACCAGCAGAACCATAGGACCCAGGCACAGCTCCAGATTGAGTCTATGAGCAACAACGTAAAATCCTGTGACTCCATTACCAGCCAAGAGCAATATTCCAGCAACATTGAATCATCATCACCAAGACCAGGTACACACTCAGGCAGTGATGCCAAACTTCTTTTTGTGACCGGTCACGTTGTTATATGCTTTCACATCACAGTGCACTTGGGACGGTGGAACCAAATACATGTGTTGTATAATCGTCTCATCATATTGTTGGGCTGTCACTATCAAATCATTTTAACATATCTACTCACCATGTAGTACTTTCCAACGCACGATGCTGTGGTAACTACATTCTAAACAGCAAATACAGACGGTAGATGCGGTGGATTACTGCCTCTGACAAAGAGGACCACGGTTCTAATCCCAGTCACAAATGGAAACATCCTAATGGGTAGGCTAGACCTTAATTCCTAGACACTGTTAAAATGAGTATGATGCCTCAGGAAGGGCATCCGGTGTAAAAACTATGCTAAACGTATAATCACTGTGGTGATACCTGACAAGACGTGCCTCTTACATAGGAAATTTCACTGACTACAGTGTGATCCTTCCACTAAGAAGTTCTACTAATAGACTGTAAATAAGTCATGAGTGGTTTCGATAGAGTAAACTGGACTAATATGGCCTGAAAATGTATTTGTGGATGCCATTCAATGATGCCCGGCAATACCCTGGACCCCAAAATTTGTGTCAACCATTTTTGCTCTATACACGCCTAATTGATGGTTCGCTAGTTGTAAAATCAGAAGTCAAAGAATATACTGTAGTTTGGTTATTTTTGTATTTATTGCAATAAGGGGCTTGGTAACAAAAAAAAAATGAGTGCAGTGTTTCAACATTATTAGAATTTAAAACACTTGGGAATTTTTGTACAGATTTCACCAAACACACGAAATAGATGCACATGATTTGGTGTAGAGGGTCACATAAATTTTTTAAAAGTGAAATTTGTTTGACATACCACCAAAAGTATATTACTATCTATGATGTGCGCAAAAGGCTTATCTGCACTGTATTTGTTTTCAAAACAGTTAGTAACTAGATCACAAGTGATTCACATTTCCTGATGCTTATGTTCCACAAAAACAAACAAACAAACAAATAAAAACAGAAAACAAATCAATGGAATTTTTACTAGCTTTTTGCGACCCATAACTTGAAAATTGTGATCTGGCTGTAGTGATCGTTTAGAGCAGGGGTCCCCAACCTTTTTTGCCCCACGGACCGGTTTATGTTAGACAATATTTTCAGGGACCGGAATTTTAGGTGTGGCGGAAATAATACAACAAAATAATATGGTATGAGCTGCATGAAAACTGTTGTGTTTTCGAAAAATATAATAATAAAAACGAGGAGCGTCTAATCTGGCCGCAACACTCTGATCGCTATGGTAATGTTTAATGCCTTCAAAATACGATACAATGTAAATTCAAAGTGCATTAAAAATGACGACTCACCACAGCCCTGTGCTTGATTTTCTGCAACAAGACGGTCCCATCTCGGGGTAATCAGAGACAATGACACCTCAAGCATGTGGTTTGTGTCCAGTCGACTCCGTAATTTTTTTTTGTCGCCGTTGCTGCAGAAAAACCCCGCCTCACACAGGTAGGATGTCGGAAATAGCAACAGTGCTATTGTGGAGATCTCAAGAGTATTCAGCCATAACTTTAATCCAGTTTTCTTGAACGTACTTTTAAGGCCGCCGTCATTTGCAATCTCCAGCAGTTTATTTTTTACTCATTTTGCGAGCTCCTGCGTTTTGTTTTGAGCGTAATCGGTCATGTGACGGAGAAGCGTCGCTTGAAGTGTATCAAGCATGACACAGACGGATGTAACGGAGAATCCGGTAAATTTTCAAAATAAAACATCTGTCACATTCCGAAATAAATAAAACTGAATTAAGGCAAGTTCTTTCTGTGCGGCCCAGTACCAAATGCCCTGCGGACCAGTACCGGACTGGCGGCTGGGGACCCCTGGTTTAGAGCAGCGGTCCCCAACCTTTTTTGCCCAACGGACAGGTTTAATGTCAGACAATATTTTCAGGGTCTGGCCTTTAAGGTGTAACTGATAAATATGTCAAAATAATATGATATGATCTACATGAAAACTGTGGTATTTTCAAAACATAATAAACATGTATTATGACATGAGGAACGTCCTATCTGGCCGCAACACTCTTCAAAATAAGACACGCCGCAAATACAAATTTCATGAAAAATACAACTCACCATTGGTGTGTGGGAATCTCCCATTGAGATCCATATTTTAAGTAGGACTCCTGATACTCTGTATTAAATGTAGCCTCTTTTTCGTGCCTTCACCTGCGTCAAGAGTGATATACTGTAGGCGGATATAACAGGCTCCGGTAATTTTTCAAAATAAAACATCTTTCAGAGTCCAAAATAGATCAAACCGAAGTAATTTAAGTTATTTATTCTTTCTGTGCGGCCCGGTACCAAATGACCCACGGACAGGTGGTTGGGGGGCCGCTGGCTTAGAGCCCAGATGTCGAACTTGAGGGTTACTGTCATCCGTGTTTTCGATGTTTCCCCCTCTTCCAACACACCTGGTACAAGTCAGCTAATCAGCAAGCTCTACAGCAGGCGTGTCCAAAGTCGGTCCTCAAGGGCCGCTCTCCTGCCTGTTTTCCAACTCTCCCCGGAGCAACACACCTGATTCAAATAATCAGGACCGTTCTAATGCTGCTTCAGAGCTGGCTGATGAGCTGATCACTTGAATCAGGTGTGTTGAAACCTGGAGAACTGGAAAACAGGCAGGACAGTGGCCCTGCAGGCCCGGAGCTGGACATGCCTGCTCTACAGGAACCCGATAAGGATCCTAATCATTTGAAGGTTTTCATGAACTAAAGCCCGCACACACATTCAGAACCTTGCTCAACACAATTATAATACAGGCAGAATCAATCTAAGTAAAAAGCAACACTTTGCTGAGCTTAATTTACTAGATCAGACATGTCCATCTCTAGGCCTCGAGGGTTGAGGTGTGGAGACTGTTGACATTCTACAGTCCCTTAGCCAATCAGAATGCGGAATACAATGCACAGTTAAAAAAAAACTGCATGGGAAAAATCCATGGAACAGTGAAGCCGTGAAAGATGAACTGTGTTGCCAGGGACGACGACTGTCATGTATTTCTATCTCACGCATATATTAGTGAACAGCCAGTCAGAACTAACAACCTTTTGCACGCAATTAATGTCCACATCATTCAAATCATGACACAAAAATCTCACCTTTACAACTATAAACGCTGCTTTTTACTTAGCTTTAGTCCTGCTTATATCTTGAATTTGTTGAGCGAGGTACTGGAGAGTGGATTTTCACTCCTCTCCCAAAGACCGCTCCTATTTTGGATGTCAGATACATCAAATAAATTGCAGTTAGTTTGTCTCCCCTTTTCTTCTCATGGACTCTCAACATTTTTTTCCGGTACTGGATAATACCGCTCTGATTTTCTTACATTTTAAATCCTTTACGCTCCCAATCCTGTGATTAAAGGTAAAATTGATGCCCATCTGGGAATCACATGGGTTCCCGAAAAAAAAAATACCAGCTTATATTCTGGATCTGTGTGCATTTCATTCCATGAAACCAGAACTGTGGCTAGTATTATAAATAATGATTTATCAGCCATGTTGTTTGCTTGTTATGCTGTGAAAATAATGGATATTACTGGCATTGACTGTAAGAATCAAATTTTGTAATGCTGCATAAACATTCTATATATTATTACATTATATTATAGCCATTACGAAATTTGTATTCAGACATGACTCCTGACCACCCGTGGCTACCACATAGCTTTGCCACTGATTTTAATTGGTTTAGTTTGCTGTCCGTATTGGAGATGGATGAATGGGCTGCGAAATTGTCAGCCAGTCTCCTGGGGTCAAGTGGAGATAATTAATAATTACCTGTAATCAGCACCAGAAAAGCTCCCCACCCCCCAAAACAAAGATGCCGGTCCACCGGGCGTCCACCCTGCCTGCCAGGGGGCAAGTCCAGCCCTGCCTAAAGTTAAAATGGGATCAAACCATCGGGTGCTTTTGAAGAAGTTAGCCGTGCAGATACAAACACACCGGAAGCAAGTCAGTTGAGGTGTTGCATACAAGACAGACAGCTTTGACGATCAGACTTGAAGTTTTTTTTTGAAGCTCGGAAGTGATGATGATTCTAAAAAGCACACTTTCTGAAATTATTTTGTTCTGTGGTCTTGGTGTCATGGCTGACTCCTTCTGTCATGGTGATCTCTGCAGATATGAAGGCTGGCTTGGGACTGACGGACACATTGCTCTCTAGTTCACTTTCCTCCATCACTAACCTCTCCTTGAAAGATTGCACAGATGAAAATGGAGGTAGGTACATTCATTTTAGTTGTGGGATTGCACAAGCGTAATCTGCTGGAATTGTCACACTTCTATTTTCTTATGCATATCTTTTAGGGATCGAGCTGGCCATGCTAGATACAGGAATGATCAAGTTATTGGCATGGCAGAGGATCCAGCAGCTTTTCCCTTGTAAAGCCCCCAGTCCTCTACCCACAGACACAAGCGATGCTCCCAAGCCCCCTCCATCTCTCCCAGACTGTAAGACCTAAATATTGCTATCAAGTTTGATTTCATTCCAGAGTTTTAATCTTGATTTCATTGTTTTTGCAGATCAGAAAAGTTTGAGAGCCCGAGCAGTCTTCTATCCACTGACGGGAAAAGGAAGGGCTGTTAACATGTGCTATAGGACGTTATACATAGGATCAGGTAAGTCAAATGTTAAGACAACAACTGTTACTCAAAACAACTTTTCTGATTCACGGACCATGTCAGTAGTCTCCTGAGCACTGACTCACTGAAGGTTAATCACTCTCAAAACAATACTGACAATTTCTCTTGCTCTCCCTCTCTCAATACATCCATCCATTTTCTAATCCGCTTTATCCTCACAAGGGTTACAGGCGTGTTGGAGCCTATCCCACTTGTCTCTGGGCAGCAGGTGGGGTACACACTGAACTGGTTGCCAGCCAATCACACGGCACTCAGAGACAAACAACCCCTTGCACTCACAATCACACCGAGAGGCAATTTAGAGTACCGGTATTCCATTAACCTGCTATGCATGCTTTTTGGAATGTGGGAGAAAACTGTAGAACCCGGAGAAAAGCTGCGCAGGCAGGGGGAGAACATGTCAACTCCAAACAAGAAGGCCTCTCTCTCCATCTTCGTGCTAAAGCTACTTACAGAAGTGTAGTGCTTTCGCTGCCGTGCAATCAATGATTATTCACTTATACCTTATACACAGTGGATCTAAAGCAAACCTTTGCCTTGGCGTCATGTTTAGCCAACTTATCCATCTAGCCGCAGCTCGTAAGTAGCGGAAGCTGCCCAAAATAGTTTGCAGCGAGAATTCCCAAATATCAAAGAGTGGAAAACACCAAGGTGATGTGTGTAGAATTTGGGGCATTCCCGTCACACTGGGCAGTGCGCAAGGAAGGGGACAGAGTAGTAGTAGAAATTGCCATCCATGACCGCAATTGGATGGCATATGCACACACCGCATGCCCACTCTGAAAAAACAACATAAAAATGCACCAGCTACAAGATGGGTAGACCCGTGTGTTTGGAAAAGAGAAATGACTGCCTGCCTACAATTGTACTATTCAGAAGCTTGCGTGTACCGTTTTGAAATGATGCTACTGGATATCTTTGTTTTGCCACTGCCGTTGTTGCAATGCAGATGAAACAAGATTTGATTGAGATCAAACAAACGAGAGTGAGAAATAGAGACAGAGAGACGGCCCAGTGGTTAGTGCGTCGACCTCACAGTGCAGAGGTCGTGGGTTCGATCCTGTGCCTTACTGTCCTCGCCTGCGTGGATTTTCTCTGGGTACTCGGGGCCCCCCCCCACATTCCAAAAACATGCATGGCAGGGTGATTGAACACTCGAAATTGTCCCGAGGTGTGAGTGCGGGCGTGAATGGTTGTTCTTCTATGTGTGCCCTGCGATTGGCTGGCAACTGGTTCAGAGTGTCCCCCCGACTACTGCTCCAGCACCCGCCGCGACCCGCGATAAAGCGGTTCAGAAAATGAATGAGAAAAAAATTATACATAGATGGATAGATATATATTTATATGTACACACATATCTTAAAGGCTCTGGTCGCTAGCTGCCAACGGCTGTCAACTTGTCATGCAGGTCATGTGCTACCATGAGTTAAAAGTGACCTACTTTTGATTTTTTTTTTTAATAGTTTTTTGTGGAAGTGAGACTGATAGGGTGCACATGCTATAGCTTACACAAGCACAAAACATAATAATACATGCTCACACCTTTTTTCTCTCCCTCCCTGCAGTCTGTGGTCTACCAGTCGACCATACCGATGTAGACATTACAACAAAGAATGCAATCAATTATTTCAGTATTCTTGCAGTATTTTCAAACTGTAAATGTAAACTTAGCATTCAGCATTAATGCTTCAAACACACTTTCTTTATTGATTTGTCTCTCCTTGATGTAAAGAGGGATAGCAATACAGCCAGGTCCACATATACTGGGAAATCAAGACAATTCTCATGTTTTAGGCTCAAAACAACACTGCAATGGATGTGAGATTTATTGATGTGCCTGAACTACTGACCCTCTGCTTTAATTTGTGGCTATTTGCAGTGAGGTTAATGATTATTTGAGCACCCTCTGACTCTGCCACCTAGAAATTAAGAAGGGGTCTGAAATTTTCCTCATATGGCCATGTGAAAGACAAAAAAAATACATTTCGGAATCACACAATTTTTAAATAATTTATCTGTTTGTGAGTGCTAAAAATAGGTACATTGAAACTCCTCTACAACAAAACCTACATGGGTGAAAATACCCCCTAATGTGAAAAAATCTTCATGCATTAACACCATTCCCACTCTCCTGTCCCCCATTCAATGAAAAAAAAAACATTGCGTTATACGAAATATTTTTCTCTGCTCTTGCCTCGCGAAGAGATTCACTACAACGAAGTCTAATCCAACAGTGACCTCGACTACTTCATTCGGAAACGGCAACAGCAACCACCACACTAGTTTACACACTTCTGAGTTTCCTGAACGCAACATACTCATAGCTGCTCTGCCATTGGCTTACCGAGCATCATCCTGGCCTCCGATTGGCCAAGAGGGACCTCACTGTCCATATGTCTAAATACTGTAGCTAGATCCGTGGAAGATGGAGTGGAATGCATCCAATTAGCTGCTCAGAGTAAATTGCTTGTGGCTCGACGGACAGTCAAATAAATGAACGTTTTCTGGAATGCTTTACTTTACTCATTTCGCTGTGAATCAAAAGGAGATTCAGCCTCAACGAGATCATCCAATCATGAAGAAAAGCTAAGCTTCTGCACGCCCACTGTCCATAGACTCCCAGAGACGCTGAGCGTCTGATGGGCGGGACAAAACTAGCATTTATCCAATGACTCGTCTCGTCTCGTTTCAATGCATTGGGACAACCGAACCTGAACTCTCTAGATGCCCAGCTTCCGTGCAGTCGACGGTCAGCGTCCACACAGTTTAAAGCACAGTGAAGCTGCGGGAATGAATGAGAAGAGAGTCGCGTCGTAACCAGTAATAAGAAGCTGATTCGGAACAAAAGTTGAGTGTGTTGTAGCGCATATTTGACATGTCCACACAATTGCACGTACACACATATATTTGATCACTTACTTTTTGACATTTTAAGGGAAGCTGAGCTTCCCCTGCAGTCTTAGAGCAATAGTCTCTGCATTGTATACATAGTTCAGTATTGTATAACTGTAAAAAAATAAAGCTGACTATCAACTAACAAGTACAACTTTGTCAAAAGTGCTATATGTGACGCATACAACACATTTGAAATTTCATCCCTCTCACATTTTTTCCTTTTTTTTTTTATAAATCCTACTTCACGGATGTCACTGGTTCTTTTTGGAACGTAACACCCGCGATAAACGAGGCATTACTGTATACAAATTCCTACATCATCTCGATCGTTTCATTACAAATCCATTGTGGTGGTGTATAAAACAAACAAAAAAGGAGAGAATTGTGTTGATCTACCAAGATTTTTGAACCTGACTGTAGATTTGAAAATAACGACATCAAACAAATATGTTGACCAGCCTGCATTTTCCCTCCTTTTTGCGTAGCTCATTTTGAACATACGGAAACAGTATGCTTAGTATTCCATATCTTCTAATTCAAGGTGCTGACATGGATGTGTGCCTTCCGAACTACGGTCATTGCAACTTCATATCGGGGAAACATGCATGCATATTCTACGATGAGGTAAGTAAGGCAGTGGCTTTCATGATTCATGTTTATGCACAAGTGAATAAATGTGGTTTTGACTGGCACACTTGTAGAACACCAAGCATTACGAGTTGCTGAACTACAGTGAGCATGGCACCACAGTGGACAACGTCCTGTACTCCTGTGACTTCTCTGAGAAAGCCTCACCGTCTCCACCCAGTGGCCTCGTGGCGAAAGTCCAAGGCATCATTCGTAAGTTCTTTGGCCTTATTCACAAAGTGAGGGTTCTTTGGCAAAGGACTTGATGCTGTTTCGTTTATTTAACTTGCAAAATAATGAGACTTGATTCAGACATATTAGTTGGATTCAAGATGAGATGCGACTCTTTGTGATCCAAGATGGCGCTGTAGTTGGCAGCAGTCGTTGGCAAGTGCTCTCAAAGAGGCCCCCCCCCCTCCACATGGTGTTTGTTGTTACTTCATGTGGACCCGATGTGGTTTCAGCATTTTTCTGGCCACGACATTTGTCAAAGGAGAAGAATCTGTGCTGGGTGGTTGCACCTTCTCGGCAGCACATGTGCACCAGCACTGATTTTGATTGGGAGGAATGTCGGCGCTATTTGACTGTCGATGGAGTGTGGATGCGTATTTGGAACTGAGAGTCGCCCCTTAAAAATTGAAATGGATTTATATAGGACAGGAGAAGTCAACCAATCTCTTTTTTTTGTCAATGGATGCGACAGCTTCTCAATTACTTTGAAACTCGGCTTGCAGCAGTCGTGTGCACATTTTGAGCATGAGGTCTCTGATTCAGTGGTGAAAGGACACTTTGAATCTCCCCTTTCATCGAGAAGTGCTTCAAACACCAAAGCGTGTGCAGGAGAAGTGGTTAAGATTGCATGACTGTCCGTGTTGTTAGTCGTGTGTTTTATTAGTTTTATTTTATGTCAACTGTTTGTTCGCTTTGTTACAGCTGAAAGCCATTGTGAAAGCGTGAGATAAATAAAGACGTATAGCATTGACACTTTGTTTCATCCTTCCATCCATCCATCCATCCATCCATCCATCCATCCATCCATCATCTACCGCTTATCCGGGTCGCGGGGGCAACAGCTTTAGCAGGGAAGCCCAGACTTCCCTCTCCCTAGCTACTTCTTCCAGCTCTCCCCGGGGGATCCCGAGTCGTTCCCAGGCAAGCTGGGTGACATAGTCTCTCCAGCGTGTCCTGGGTCTTCCTCGGCGTCTCCTCCCGGTGGGACATGACCGGAACACCTCACCGGGGAGGCGCTCAGGAGGCGTCCGAATCAGATGCCCAAGCCACCTCATCTGGCTCCTCTCGATGTGGAGGAGAAGCGGCTCGACTCTGAGCCCCTCCCGGATGACTGAGCTTCTCACCTTATCTCTAAGGGAGAGCCCGGACAGCCTGCGGAGCAAACTCATTTCAGCCGCTTGTATCCGGGATCTCGTTCTTTCGGTCACGACCCAAGGCTCGTGACCATAGGTGAGGGTTGGGACGTAGATCGACCGGTAAATTGAGAGCTTCGCCCTTTGGCTCAGCTCGTTCTTCACCACGACAGACCGATACAACGTCCGCATCACAGCAGACGCTGCACCGATCCGCCTGTCGATCTCCCGCTCCCTCCTACCCCCACTCGTGAACAAGACCCCAAGATACTTGAACTCCTCCACTTGGGGTAAGATCTCCTCCCCAACCCTGAGGGGGCACTCCACCCTTTTCCGACTGAGGACCATGGTTTCAGATTTGGAGGTGCTGATTTTCATCCCAACTGCTTCACACTCGGCTGCGAAACGCTCCAGTGAGAGTTGGAGAGCCCTGTTTGAAGGAGCCAACAGCACCACATCATCTGCAAAAAGCAGGGATGCAATACTGAGGCCCCCAAAACGGACCCCCTCAACGCTTCGGCTGCGCCTAGAAATTCTGTCCATAAAGGTTATGAACAGAATCGGTGACAAAGGGCAGCCTTGGCGGAGTCCTACCCCCACTGGAAACCCTTCCGACTTACTGCCGGCAATGCGAACCAAACTCTGACATCGGTGGTATAGTGACCGAACAGCCCGTATCAGGGGGTTCGGTACCCCATACCTTCGAAGCACCCCCCACAGAACTCCCCGCGGGACACGGTCAAACGCCTTCTCCAAGTCCACAAAACACATGTAGACTGGTTGGGCGAATTCCCACATACCCTCAAGGACCCTGCTAAGGGTGTAGAGCTGGTCCACTCTTCCACAGCCGGGACGAAAACCACACTGCTCCTCCTCAATCTGAGGCTCGACTTCCTGACGGACCCTCCTCTCCAGCACCCCTGAATAGACCTTACCAGGGAGGCTGAGGAGTGTGATCCCTCTGTAGTTGGAACACACCCTCCCCCTTTTTAAAAAGAGGGACTACCACCCCGGTCTGCCAATCCAGAGGCACTCTCCCTGTTGACCACGCGATGTTGCAGAGGCGTGTTAACCAGGACAGCCCCACAACATCCAGAGCCTTGAGGAACTCCGGGCGGATCTCATCCACCCCTGGGGCCTTGCCACCGAGGAGCTTTTTAACCACATCGGTGACTTCAATCACAGAGATAGGAGAGCCCACCTCAGAGTCCCCAGGCTCTGCTTCCTCCAAGGAAGGCGTGTTGGTGGAGTTGAGGAGGTCTTCGAAGTACTCTGCCCACCGGTTCACAACGTCCCGATTCGAAGTCAGCAGCGCCCCATCCCCACTGTACACAGTCGGCTTCCATGGCCTCACCGAACTCTTCCCACGCTCGGGTTTTTGCCCACCGAAGCCGCGGTCCGCTTGGCCAGTCGATACCCGTCAGCTGCCTCTGGGGCCCCACAGGCCATAAAGGCTCGATAGGACTCCTTCTTCAGCTTGACGGCATCCCTTACTGCTGGTGTCCACCAGCGAGTACGGGGGTTGCCGCCACGACAGGCACCAACCACCTTACGGCCACAACTCAGATTGGCCGCCTCAACAATAGAGGCACGGAACATGGTTCACTCGGGCTCAATGTCCCCCGCCTCCCCCGGAACATGGGAAAAGCTCTGTCGGAGGTGGGGGTTGAAACTCCTTCTGACAGGGGATTCCGCCAGACGCTCCCAACAAACCCTCACTATACGTTTGAGTCTGCCAGGACGGACCGGCATCTTCCCCCACCATCGGAGCCTACTCACCACCAGGTGGTGATCAGTTGACAGCTCCGCCCCTCTCTTCACCCGAGTGTCCAGAACATGCGGCCGCAAATCCGATGATACAACTACAAAGTCGATCATCGAACTGCGGCCTAGGGTGTCCTGGTGCCAAGTACACATATGGACACCCTTATGTTTGAACAAGGTGTTCGTTATGGACAATCCGTGACGAGCACAGAAGTCCAATAACAAAACACCACTCTGGTTCTGATCGGGGGGGCCGTTCCTCCCAATCACGCCCCTCCAGGTCCCACTGTCATTGCCCACGTGAGCATTGAAGTCCCCCAGCAGAACAAGGGAGTCCCCAGCAGGAGTACTCTCCAGCACACCCTCCAAGGACTCCAAGAAGGGTGGGTATGCTGAGCTGCTGTTTGGTGCATATGCACAAACAACAGTCAGGACCCGTCCACCCACCCGAAGGGGGAGGGAGTCTACCGGTGTGAACCCCAATGTACAGGCACTGAGCCGGGGGGCAATAAGTATGCCCACACCTGCTCTGCGCCTCTCACCGTGAGCAACTCCAGAGTGGAAGAGAGTCCAACCCCTCTCGAGAGAACTGGTACCAGAACCCAGGCTGTGTGTGGAGGCAAGTCCGATTATATCCAGTCGGAAATTCTCTGCCCCACACACCAGCTCGGGCTCCTTCTCTGCCAGAGAGGCGACATTCCATGTCAAGTCAAGTCAAGTCAAGTCAACAGTATTTATAGAGCACTTTCAAACAGCCATCACTGCATACAAAGTGCTGTACATGGAGCGATTTAACATATACAATAAACAGTAAGACGAATCAGTAATAAGTAATAAGTAATAAGGCGGTAGAAAGCACCAAGCAATAAAACCAATATGCCGCCCAGCTTACATTGCACCCGATCCCTTTGGCCCCTCTCATGGGTGGTGAGCCCATGGGAAGGGGGACCCACGTTGCCTCTTCGGGCTGTGCCCAGCCGGGCCCCATGGGTGTAGGCCCGCCCACCAGGCGCTTGCCAACGAGCCCCACCTCCAGGCCTGGCTCCAGAGGGGGGCCCCGGTGACCCGCGTCCGGGAAAGGGAAACCTAGATCCATTTATTGCAATCATCATTGGGGTCTTTGAGCCGTGCTTTGTCTGGCCCCTCACCTGGAACCTGTTTGCCATGGGTGACCCTGCCAGGGGCATAAAGCCCCAGACAACTTAGCTTCTAGGATCATTGGGACACACAAACCCCTCAACCACGGTAAGGTGACGACTCACGGAGGGGCACTTTGTTTTAGTTTTGCAGAAATGCGGAGAGATCTGGCGTCCCACCCACTCATCTTTTATTTTGTATTTATTTATTTTAACCTCCCAGGTCGCAGCAAGAAGTGGACAGATGAAGAGGGTCCCGCGTCTGTGGTGGGATTGCTCCCAGCCGGCGGAGTGATGAGCAGCCACCCGCAAGGCGGCTTGGAGCAGTTGTGCAGCTGCAAGGCAAGCAGCTCAAGCCTAATTGGAGGCAGCGGAGCAGGCTGGGAGGGCACGGCCATGCTCCACCATGGGAGCTACATAAAACTGGGCTGCCTCCAGTTTGTGTTCAGCATCACAGAGTTTGCCAGTAAGCAGCTGAAGGAGGAAGACAGTACCGCACCTGCGACCGGTTGCACCAGCGGCAGTGCTTTTAGCCTCGCACAGACCACAATTGCACCACCCCCTCGCGACACTGCCACAGCCAGCAGCCCCTCCAGCCAGGATGAGATGGAGGTAGCGCCTTCCGACCAAGTGCTCACTCTGCAGTCAAACTCTGTCCCCTAACTCCAAACCGGAACTCCCCCCTTGTTTTCGTTTCGCACCTTCTATGACACAATGTAATGGTAAAGATGCACAGTTGGCTGGCGGGCAGGGAAAATAATTTTGTTTTTTAGGTCATTGTTCATGATTGATATATTTGCATGAACATGGGAGTAAAATTGACAATCGCGTCTATTTTTTTTGAATGACTGACATCTGTTCATGTTAGACCGACTTTGAGCAAAGTGTCTTAGTCTATGCTCAGTTATTTTGCCAGTATATTATGTATGATGTAAACTTACTTTGTCAGTCTGTTTAGCACAAACGTCTAGTTTTGTTGTTTTGACTCTCATGCATTCTATATCCAGCTGCCTGCGTGCTCTGTTTGTATGGCAAAGTACACTACTTTTCACAACTTTGGGGCCATCCAGAAATGTCCTTATTTAAATAAATAAATAAAGCGCAATCTTCATGCAGGACCATCAAAATGTTTGGGGGTAAGGGGATCACTTAGAAAGGTTGTTATTTTTAAATGGTGTCAACATTGAATTGATCAGATATACGGGCTTGACATTGTTAATGTGGTTTGAAGGAAAAAAAGCTGTTCGCTTTCAAAAATAACGACTTGTCCAAGTGACCGCCAAACTTTTGATGTGTTTGTATATATATGTCTATATGTATGTTATATTTATATATGTGTATAGTTATATAGAATACTGTGTGTATGTGTGTGTATGTATGTATGTATTACATACACACACACATGCAGTATATCCCCCTGCCCACACACACACGCACACACATGTATATATAAAATCGTGGCATTGGATGGGTGACTCCGGGGCTTTGAATGGTGGTGTACACGCTCATGCGCTCTATGTACATCTTCTGTAAATGTGTACGATTCAGTGCTCAATTGGAGGAACATTGTATGTCATTTAGATTCCCCGTGTTTTGGCTTTTAACTGTACAGCCCATGAAATTTGTGATACTGTGTAGACAACCAGAGATTTTGTGATAAACCTTGTTCATAGTCTGTACTCTGCTATCATCCATCTGCACTATGAGGTGGTTTTAGCACTCGTTTTAACATCATGTGCTGCTCTGTATATAAGCGCTCTTTTTCTGTAGCTTCTCATCTCATAACTGTAAATACATAAAGATTTTCTAAGTACAAGCTCACTGTATCTGTTGTGAAACTGCCTACCATCCCCACTGCCCCTAAGGATCTTCACTCCTGAGGATCATAACAGGGACCCAATGATTGCAGATGAAAATGTTTAAAGGGGTTAAGCATTTGAAATCATGTCCATTTAAATATTTTTTTTACATGTGTGAGCATATGTGTATACACACACACACACACACTGCCCTTAAGGTGTGTTCTTCAGTTTTGAATATTTTTAATTTTTCAAAATAATATAGGGCCAAAATTTTAAAAAGGAGCAAAATCCAGCCTCAAATGTAAGTGCATTTATTCAATAGAGGAGAAAATGCCACATTGATAAATCTTTCTATTACGTCTAATCATGTCACAATTAGCCCCCCCCCCACCCTGATATTTATACTTTGTACACACCCCTACCACTTTTCTACAATGTTACACAAGATGGAAGAATACATCAAGAGGGTTCTTCAACCATTCCTTTTTTGCACAGTTTGTCAAATCAACCACTGACCTGAGTCCTCCCCTCTGCACTTTTCTTTTAGCCCCTTCCGTGAGTTTTCAGTGGGGTTGAGATCTGGGTATTGAGAGGACCATGGGAGAAGCTTGATTCTGTGTCTGGTGAACCATGTTGACAATTGTCAGTATGAGTGTATGCTTTTGTAATTAAAAAAAAATGCAGACATTTTCAGGCTTATGACACGTTTTAAGCAGGGGCGCCAAAAATGATTGAAGGGCACTATGAACAGTACCCTCCAAAAGTATTGAAATGGTAAGATTTGTTAGAAGCTGAATATCCCACAAAAGTTGTATTTAATCCAGATGAGTTAACTCAGGATCGATCACCTTTTGTTTGAAGCCACCCACTTTTCTCTTCAGATCACCTCACAGATGTTTGATCAGATTCAGGCCTGGACTGGAGTTGGCCCATTCCAAAACTTTTATCTTCTTCTAGTGAAACCGTTCTTTTGTCAATTTAGATATAATAATAATAATGTGTCAGATTTAAATGATGCTTTACTAGACAATATGTTCTTTGGGTGATTGTCATACTGAAAGATGACGTTCCTCTCGAGCGTTCTAAGTTATGTGTGTTACTGACACATATTTGGAACTGTTCATAATTCATTCCACCCTGACTAAGGCCCCAGTTCCATCCATCCATCCATCCATTCATTTTCTGATATACTTATCCTCACAATGGTCGCAGGCTGGAGCCTATCCCATCTGTCCTTGGGCGGGAGGCGGGGCTACACCATGAACTGGTTGCCAGCCAATCGCAGGGGACACATAGACAAACAACCAGCCACTCACACCCTGGGACAATTTAGAGTGTTCCATTAACCTGCCATGCATGTTTTTGGACTGTGGGAGGAAACCGGAGTACCCTGAGAAAACCCACACAGGCACGAGGAGATAATGAAAACGTCATACAGGAAGGCCGAAGCAAGAATTGAACCCTGTAGCTCTGCACTGTGAGGCCGACGTGCAAACGAGCCGACCACCTCCTAGTTCCTCTCAATGCAAAGCATCAACGGCTTGACTCTGAGCCCCTCCTGGATGACTGAGCTTCTCACCTCATCTCTACCACAGGAGCTCGGACACCCTGTAAAAGAAACTCATTTTAGCCACTTTTATCCTGATCATATTTTTTTAGACATGACTCACAGTTCATGACCATAGGTGAGGGTACGAACGTAGATCGACCGGTAAATCGAGAGCTTCCCCTTTTGCTCAGCTCCCTCTTTGTCACGATGAACCAATATAGAGTCCGCCTCACTGCAGACACTACACTGATCTACATGTCCATCTCACATTCCATCATGCCTTCATTCGTGAAGACCCCAAGAAACCTGACCTCCTCCAGTTAAGGCAGGATCTCATCCCCGACCTGGAAAAGGCACTCCACACTTTGGCAACTGAAGACCATGGGCTCCGATTTGGTGCTCCTGATTCTCATCCCAACCACTTCACACTCGGCTGCGAAGATCACGGCTTGAAGAAACAACCGTAGCACATCATCTGATTAAACAAAAAACAACAACAGGCCTACATTTATCTCGCACTCAAACAGTAGGCTGTCAACAAAATGTCACATGGCTGTATTACTATGATGATTTCACATGACATTTGTTTCCACAATAAAATCACTTCTAGACAAAATTGGGGAATTACGTTTTGTTTTACTCAATTACATGGAAAACTAAAATCTACTTTCCGCAAGTGCTGATCAAATAACGATCAGCAGTGAATTACCTTCCCATCCTGACAGAACTACGGAATTCAGCTGGGATAGGCTGCAATCGTTGGACATTTGCACCACTAGATGGCACACTTTCCTAAAGTACAGTACGTGACATTTAAAATGGTTGATGTCAAGCACTGGGCATGTTTTTTGGTCAAACCTTTTCCATTATACTGTAAATGACCGTTTGATTCCATTGTTAATGTGTTTTGTGTGTTATAAATATGTAAAAAGAGATAATTTGATCAAAGAGTTCAAGTGAAACGCAAAGGTTTTCAGAGCTACTTCAATGTTATATCCAGCCGTGTCACTCAGAACCCCCTAGAACCCTCTTCCTCAACTGGCGGACCGCGATCCACGACCGGACCGCCGACCTCCTCTGTCCGGACCTCCGACCTCCTCTGTCCGGACCTCCTCTCTCCGGACCCTCGGCAAATTGTAAAAAATAATTTATAAATGGATTTTTACGTTATACATTTTATATTTGTGGACTATAATCTGCGCATTACCGCGATCGCTTGTTAAAATTAACCGTTGTATTCTTTGCGTGCACGAACAGATGTAATGCAGAGGACCGCGGCAGCGCGACTTTGTGTGTATAATATTTGACTCACTCGAGACCTTCCCTGAGCAGGGCATGTCGGGGATAACGATGCGCTGATTGGCTCCTCTGAACTTAAGGTGTGTCCATACATAAGCGTCAGCACGCATTCAAAATGGATGATTGTGTCAGGAAACAGACGCATGCGCGACGCCACAGTGTCCTCACAGCTTCAGCCAAGGAGAGCCGCACACAGACAATTAGACAAAACGAATCGCGGGAGGTTTCGATTGTGTGCAGTTCTGCTGCCGTGTACTTTGCAGCTGTTTAATAGCAGAACACCGCAACATGGTAAATGAACATCCAAATGGCGTCCTCAAATAATATTTGCATGCCTCAGACATTGCATTAACCTTTAGTGGAAGAACAGCACTGCACATACCCGTGCTCCCTTGTGTCAGTACTTAAAATGGTTCTTAACTCCTCTTCTGATATATTTTTTAAGTGATTTCAGAAGGGATGTGAAAGGGGTAATTGTACAAATGAAAAGGATATTTTTGTTTTTATGTTTAGTATTTATTTTGGTAAAATTAGTATTTTGTTTTGTTTTTGTTCAATTAATGGGAAAATTACAACTACTGTTTAACAAAGTTAAAATAAAAATGTCTTATTTCCCTAAAAGGGCTATTTCTGTTATTAAGCACGCACAACTTAACAAAATAAAAGAGTTCCTGTGCCTCAACACAATACCCCTCATTATTTGCTGTGTACTGGCAAAGTGAATAATTGTTATTTTCATGCACCCCATTATTGGTTGGTTGTGAGGAGTGTTGATTTGTATAAGCTTAGCTTGCCCATACTAAATGGGCATATTGCCCTGCTCACCATGACCGCTGTGCATGGGACAGGACCTTGGTCTTATTAAAAAAAAAAAAGTGGACCGACAGCATTTCTAGTTGAGGACCACTGCCTTAGAATACCCTCAAAGCCCTCAAAATAATTTGGTGGGTTTTTTTTCTTTTTATTGAAAAAAAATATATCTATCCATAGCTATCTATATCTATATCTATATCTATATATCTATATCAATCAGCATGTATTGTCTATCTATATTTAGATAGATAGATAGATAGATAGATAGATAGATAGATAGATAGATAGATAGATAGATAGATAGATAGATAGATAGATAGATAGATAGATAGATAGATAGATAGATAGATAGATAGATAGATAGATAGATAGATAGATAGATAGATAGATAGATAGATGGATATTTTGTGTGTGTGTGTGTGTTGTTGAGGAATGTGAACTGTCAATTTGCTCTTGGCCCTTTCTTGGTTACAGGTTCTTTTATCTCTCTATAAGGTGGAAGAAGACCCAACACCGCGTAGTCTTTTCTTCAATTTATCACAACGCAACACGAATCGATTCGGGCTCCTGTGAGTCTCAGATTTCATCAGGAAGCCCCGAGCAACTTCAGTCACACGTACATATAGGCATAGTATGTTAATTATGTTAATTAGGGGCGGGCAGTCCTTCCCCTTATGTCAAAATCTGAAACAAAGAAAGTCCAGCAAAGTTCGATCTTGGCATTTTGACAAAGTACAGAGAATATCTGCTGGTCCACAAATCTTGAGATTAGGTTTCCTCTTCGAAGGCACTTGACAGCCTTCAGGGACTTTTACGATGTGGGGGACGCAAAAGAAGACAGCCAGGGGGCTGTTAATCACTCAAAGGGAAATAGGACCCCAGCTTCACCCTACACTCTTTGTTTTAACTACCGGTACTTCAGCAGATGTTCAAGAGAGAGACTAGTGTCAATAGTTCTTATAGCAAGATGAAATTCATTAACAATGTTCTACTACTACTTCTAGCGGAATAATTCCTTAACAGTGTGTATATATTATTTATTTTTCATAAGGTAGTTGCTCTTCATGTCCTAATAATAATTTCTATCATCGCACTGGTTGTTGCTCAGGCACTGATGACATAACAATAAGAAGATAACAATGAAAATATCAATTCAAAGACTTTTCAAATTAAAATATCCAAGAGCTGCTTTACATTGCCATTCTACGGAAGAGGATTAGGGCCAATGAAGAAAGAAAAAATAAGGTTGGCAAAATTCTCACTTTAATCTCAGAATTCTGACTTTAAAGTGAGAATTCTGAGATTAAAGTCAGAATTCTGAGATTAAAGTGAGAATCTTGCCAACCTTATTTTTTCTTTCTTCATTGGCCCTAATCCTCTTCCGTACCATTCAGCATGTCGTCGTTGCAAAGTAAAGCTGTGCGATGCCTGAAATTTTGGTATCGAGCAGTACCAAGTAAATACTGGAGCCAGTATAGCCTGAACCAATACCGCTACAGCTACCAAGTACTTTTAGGTTTCTAAAATATCGTAATTTAAATCCATCCATGATGTGATCCGCTTGTCCTTACAACGATCACGGGCATGCTGGAGCATATTCCAGCTGTCTTCCGGCAGGAGGCGGGGGATACCCTGAGCCGTCTGTCAGCCAATCGCAGGGCGCATAGAGACGAACAACCGTCCGAACTCGCATTCACACCTAGGGACAAGTTAGAGTGTTCAATCAGCCTGCCATAAATGTTTTTGGAATGTGGGAGGAAACCGGCGAAAACACAAGCAGGCCCGGGGAGAATTTGCAAACTCCACACAGAGAGGCTGAACTCAAACCCATGACCGCTGCACGTGCTAACCAGTCGCCCACTGTGCTGCCCGTAACTTACATAATTTATCCCACTGATTAAATAGCATGTTGTAACAACATTAAATGTATTTGTTGGATTCGTAATGATGCCACAACAAAATATTCTCACTGGAAACATACCTGGACTCTTGACGTAAATCGTACATGTAGTCGTGATCTGGCGAACCAGTGTCATGGGCGACAAATGTGTCTCATTCAGCTATGCATGCGCTAAAGGGTATGCGTGAGGAATCCATGAGAAACCAAAAAGAAATCAATTGAAAGGATCGATACAAGCTCTTTGGTATCAATTTGATACCAAAACCCACCTAAGTATCGTTTCGATTGATACTTGGATCGAAATGCAGAGTCGAGTTTTAGGCCTTCCTTGTCGCACAGCCCACATGCTGTTTGTTGATGAGAGAGAGGGTAAGATTGAAGCCTCCAGTATGTCTCAGATATTTCCTGCTTCGTGAATTACCACAGCCAAAATGCTGCAGTTTCGGAAATCGCCCAGAGCAACGGAAAACGGTGGAGAGGGTAAAATAAGGAAGAAAGTAATGAAGCTGTTGGCTGTCAACTCACAGGCGCCAATTTGAAGTTTAAAAAAAATGTAATAATGTTTACATCTTGGCAATTTTTGTACTCAGGTTGCTATGTTGCTATTTGATTTTACGCACTCACTGTTTGGATTTGATCATTTATTTAGAAATCTGACACGCAAGATGGCAACAGCCAACCACGGTGATCATGAGCATATGTTTTATGTTGAGAGGGAAGAAATATAATCCGTGCTGTATGTTCCACATACAGCACATTTGACAATAAAGTTGCATTCAATTCAATTCAATATTAAGGTTATTCAATTATAAATTGATGATCTTGGCGGGCACAGTCAGTGATGAAAGTTGACTTTCCTGAAAATTCTGGGGGGAAAAAATTACACACACTGTATATGTACTGTACGCACCAGTGGCGGATGCTGGTCTGTCAAGGAGGGGAAGCTCAATTTTGGGGGACATCATAAAATGTGTCCGTTTATTTATACGTGAATTCTCCTCTTCGCTCCTTTTCAAGAAAATGATCTGTGACCCTGTCATACCAACAAGGAGTTTTTTTCCAGGGATTTAACTGGGGTGATATAAGTCACTGCGAACACAAGCAACTACAATAAAACACACCAGAAATAAAAGATGAATCTGTCGCTAGTCGTTTTTAACAAAGATAGTGTTGCTAAAATGATTAGAATAAATCTCCAGCTCAATTTAGAACAGAATGCGAATTGAAAAATTGCTCACACAGACGCCTACACTAAAAGGTCGGTGATTGGCTCATTTTGATGTCAATCAAACTGGAACACAGACTCAGACAGATCATCCAATCTGATGCAGAAAAGCTGAGCGTCCGGTACCCGCCCACTGCCATCCAGTCCCAGAGAGTAGAGACACTGAGCGTCCATGGGCGAGACAAGAAACAGCTTGTATCCAATGACTTGTCTCCGTTCAACGCATTGGGACAACCTACCCTAAACTCTCGAGACGCTGAGCGTCAGGACAGTAGACGCTCTGCAGACGCCCAGTGTCCACCGTTTATAGCAGAGCGAAGCTGCGGGGATGAATGAGAAGGGAGTCGCGTCGTAACCAGTTCAAAGAAGTTGATTCGGAACAAAAGTTGAGCACGCTGTAACGCATAATTATTTGATAACATGTACACATAATGAAATTAACATTCATATATGATCACTTATTCTTTGACATTTTAGGGGAAGCTGAGCTTCCCTTGCAGTCCGAGAGCAATCGCCACTAGTGCACGCGCACACGCACACGCACACACACACACACACACACACTCAGGCGCACACACGCACACCTAGCCGATCACGCATGAATTGTTTACACAAAACGCTATTCAAATTCTTAAAATTCAATGATTAATCTTCCTTGTGTGTGCACACGTGCACCCTTTGTGGCTTCCGTTCTCGCCGAAAATTCGAAATCTCCGAGATTTGGCGAGGCGAGGGTATTACTGTTGTGGCGATGGCACTCGAGCTAAGCGCGCCTCAGCAGTAGATAGTCCGCTGCTCTCTTTTGTGCGTGCGTCAGCTCAAACATGTAAGCAAGCGCGTCTTTTGATTTCAACCAATCAGCACCGACGCAAACGACGTCACACACGACAACAGCAAAGCTAAGCTAGACAAGACGACACTCAAAGTCCGACGGACACGTTTTTCTGCCAATCTGTGTGTTTCCCTTTTTGTCCAAATACGTTTTGTACGACAACAACTGTCTTGTCCACGGCGTCTTTGATTCGTTCCACTGGGGTTTAGCAAGTGTGTTTATAAAGAGACGAAAAGCTCTTTACTGTTTCTAGTGTTAGTGCCTCAACATGGCTACGGTCGTGAAAGCAAAACAACAAACTCAAATGCGTGTTTGTTCAATGTTGTCAACTAGTATCTGGATTATTTTAGGCAATTTTTCCTCAATTCTCCAGAGAAATTTTCATTAAAATTTGAAAATCTGTAATTCCCGTGTGGTATATGGTTTTTGCTGCTTCGCTGGTCTTCAAAAAACACTCGGTGATCGGTGGCTGTTTCCCGACGAATGAGCACTTCAGGGACCACGGCTGATTGGGAAAAGATTTTATTCTACCAATGTCAGAGTGAAGTCTTTCCAAAAAGTTGAGTGGCCCAAGGCATGGATGTAAAAAAGCCCCCCCAACACCTGTCAGGCCCGTATCTTTTATACCTGGCAAGGAGCTGATGTCATGGCTTTGTGCACCAGCTGCGGTTTTCAATCTACTAGTTTACTTCAGTCCTAAAAAGGAGATCTTGACCAGCGCTGTTGGTGATGGACGACAACAGCCACTTTACCTTATTATAGGATTGCACACATTGCTGAAACTGGATTCTCCCTGACCAGCAAATATAGAATAGAATCGTGTCACTGACGCCAGGTGGACATTCTAAGGACACCTACAGGAATAGAGAGGGAATTCCAAATTACACTTCATTCCCCCCTTCCGGGACAAAGTAATAGTCCCGGAAACGGTCTAACAAAAGATAACATCGGTAAAGGTCCAAACATCTTCCCCCAACCAAATTTTATATATGCTCACGTCTACAATTTGGCCCAAAATCTTCAGCCTAAATCACGCTCAAGGCATGCTACGTAAGGTTATTTTAACTTGGAAAGCTCAAACTATTTAGTTAGCCAATTGCTCCCTGACAACAATCTGAGGCCTCTCAGGAACCACAAGCAAAGAAAATTGAAGTCCGCATAATTCAAACGACGATACCACCCCCCTTAGGTAATACCCTTACAACGGTGACAAATTGATGAAGTAATGAATTTGGTGGGACCCGTTAGAAGCCCCAAAAAGCTGCCGGCCCCTCCTCAAGAAAAAACCTCGCCAGTCTAATGACAAGGAAAAAGAGGAAGGCCCTTTCTACCACCCCCAGTGGTTCCCTTCACCTGGTGTCAACCAGGTGTAAGGAGCCCTGGCACATTACAATCCACAAAACAGTATGAGCTCACCAAACAGTGTGAAAATGGAATGACATGTCCCCCTATCACCAAACAGTGAAATTGTACCGTCACATGATCAGCCGGCCAGCAGGTAACAAAATGAGGTAAAAATATTGGAATAAACAATGAGGTATATAGTAATGAGGTATCAAAACATGCTATCAAAACAAGCCCCCGAAATGTCGCCCCCCTTCTTCATGTGTAAGTGCGTGCCGAGGCAGAGTCCATTCCCCGAATCTTCAGCGATAGAACGTGCTGGGTATCACTGCCCAGGGCCTGCTGTCCATACAAAGTCCTTATGTCCAGGTCACTGTCCATAGAGTCCCTTGCACGGCCCCGGTCAGCATCCAGAGGTTCTGGAACGAATAAGGACTCCTGCCAGTATCGCGCGATGACAATGGCACTCAACGCAAAACACATGCAACTTTGACACAATAACGATGGTAAACTGGTCGCGGGCCGGGCAACAACATACGGTGGATCACATTCCAGTGGAATCATGCAACACATCACACAAAAAGGAAAATAAAAACCCAAGGAAGTGGCGCTACGCCGATGTTCCCACTCCCATTTTGAAACAGGTACACGTATAGTTTCCGAAATCACTCATGCCAATTTTTGTCAGAAATAGAGCGCAATCTCCTAACACCTCAAATCGCCTATATGTATTTAGTAACAGTACATTGTCCACATGTGTTCGCTGGGCCAGGTCAAGGATGTTACCGGTGGTGTCTTCCCATTTGGCGGTGTGTCTGCACAGGGACCTTCCTGCCCTTGCGCAACTACATGGCAGTATGACAGCTCCTCCCAACACTCCCTCAACATTGCTCAATGTAATTCTCCGGCCGGACTCTGTGGCGGACTGGGCGTCCGTCACTGGGTCCTGTTGGGTGACCGTGTCCATTGGGGACACCATCTCCGGTGGTAGTTGGCTTGGTGTCGCTGTGTTGGGGAGAGTCACCTGCATCTGGGGAGGGCGCGTCGTCAAGATTGACATTGTCGAACTGTTGGCTTCCTCGATCGTCGGCTGTGTCGCCCCCGATGTCCTCAGGAACAGATACAGCAGACACGTTATCCACCACAGCTCGACCTTGCCCGTCTTCCTCCCAATCTGGGCCCCTGGGCGACTCTTGTTCTGGCAGTTGTTCGGAGTTCTCGCAGCCGCGGCTCCCTCTTTGGGGTTCTTCATCTTTGGGGACCTTGACGCAGTGTGTCAGATGGTACCAAGTTGGCGACCCTTTCACTTGCACCGCTGTTCCGGTACAGCGGACAACTTCAAATGGCCCCTGCCGTCTTTCGTTGTACCACTTGCGGCGGAACACTTTCCCATACACCTTGTCTCCTGGCTGAACCGTGTCTTTAGTATTTGCTTCGAGTCTCTCTTGTGCTTCTTCTTGTTTCTGCCTTTTTACGTGCAGAAAAAACCCTTTGCCCCTCCACATGTTCTCGGAAGACGACGTTTCGGGGGCGTCTTCAAGCCGTTCCAATCCGGCTTGTCACTGCAACCACCAGGTACACGTTTCACACGCCTTCTTTCATACACATTGCTGACAGCTCCACTCAAAGAATAACACTGACTGCGCTTTTGAGGAGTTTGGGGATGCTGAAGGGAGTTTGGTAAGGCCTGGTTGAAGACAGAGGTTTAGGGGACTGAGGAGGTCTTAGTGATTTTAAATGTGGAGGTCCGTAGCATTGAGTCCGGTTGTTCGGGGTCTAAAGCAAGCATCGGCTGTTGTGCTTCCTGGCAGCAGAGTGCTGGTTGGCTTTGACTCCGTCAGTCGTCAAGCCCCGGACATTAGCAGGTTGCTCTCTGGCACCACCTCCTGGCTCCTCAGCGGCGTAGGGAGCAGAAGACGAGGAGCTTAGAGAGGAAAGTCTCAGCTCGTTCTTCTCCAAGTTTGTCCTTGCTTTCTTCAAAACATCCCGAGTCCTTGACAGCTGGTTCACGATGAAATGCTCCATGCTCTCCTTGGTGCGACTGGTGCTCCTCAGTCTTTGAATCGTCCCCTTCAGTACCTCCTCCTGCTCAGACACGCGCAGCTTGAGGGACAAGATCTCCTCTTGCATCGACTGCTCCTTCTTCAGGTTCGGCATGGCGGCGTCGGCGCTGGGCAGCGCCGCCCTCCAGAACATCTTCAGCAGGGACGCCGCCTCCTCCAGAATCTGCCTCAGGGTCTTTGTGTTGGACAAGAGACTCGGGACATTGCCGTAATCCAAGAGCTGCTCATTGTTTTGTTTCTGGGCGGCTCCTAACGGTGGAGGAGAGCGCAGGCGCGGGCGCAACGCTGCCTCCATGCGCTGCACGATGCTGCAACCTTCAAGGACTTGTTGCTGGAGAGCGTTAAAGTCATCCACGTGACCGACGGTGTGGTGGCCATAACGGTTGGCGAACGAGCCATCGGGGGCGTCGCCTTCCAGCTCAGCGTGCGGGTCGAGGGGGTCGTTGGCGGCGCTATGGTTGTCATCCAGGTCCGAGTAGGGGGGGCAGGGAGATCCACAGTTAAAGAGACCAATGTCCCTGACAGGTGGAGAAGGGGCCGGGTCGTGCAGCAGCTGTCGCCTGTAGACGTTTTCTCTCTGAGGGCTGGCGCCGAAGGCCGACAGGGACGGCGTGCGAGGGGAGCCGGCCCCTAGTTTTTGCTCCAGCTGCTTGTGGAGCTCCAGCTGCTTGAAGGCGCTATTCTCCTGGATGCTGCTCTGCAGCTGGGCCCGCAGACTCCTCACCTCGCTCAGTAGCTCCGCCGACTCCGCGGGCAGGCCAGGAGCTTCGCACAGGAAGCCTTTGTTGGATTTGAAGCTGGAGCACACGCGATCGTAGACGTGCAGTTCGTTCTGCAGGGAGTGGATGAGGTCTCTGCTCTCACACAACTGCTGCTGCAGTAGAGACGCCTCGTGCTGCGCTCTGTTGATTCTCTCCTGACCGGCTTGCCTCAAGGCGAGAATCTGCCGTCCCTGCTCCTCACTGTGTGACTGAAGTCGTCTCAACTCCTCCTTCCACTGCTCAGCTTCCAGCTCGGCTTGCTTGAGGCGGGCGCGTGCTTCGATCAGCTCCTCGCACGAGTCTGTGCTGGCCTGTAGACGGGACTGCAGATTCAAGTTCTCGTCTGTCAGGACTCTGATTTCATTCGACAGATGTGTGACTGTGTCCAACCCTTGAATATAGATGTTTGTAGCTGCTCCTCCGTCGCGCCCAGGGTTTGCTAATTTTTCCTCCAGCTGCTGTCGGAGCCTTTCGTTGGTCCGAATGGACTCTTCCAGACGCTGGCGAAGACATCGCACCTCCCGTAGGTGCACTTCAATTAAATTGGGCCCCGAGCCCGACTTTAGTGAGTGACCCTCGGGAATGCCGCCCAGCTGGTACTGCGGAAAGGCATGATGAGGTAGCTGGCTGTAGCCTTTCAAGGACGGAGCGGTTAAACCCCCAGAGGCTGAGAAAAGCATTCCCGGACAGCTGAAAGATGATTGGAGGTGTCCACGAGAAGGAGGAGGGATCGATGAATGGGCATCCGGTTCGGATTGTCGCTGCTCATCCTGGTCCCGATAGTCTCCGGCGTCTAACTCGGAGCACAGATCCAGGTCTTCGTTGGTTTGACACTCGTCGGACACCAAGGAAGTCCTGTCTGATGGGTCGGTGGTCTCCGAGAGGGCTTGGCAGCTGGATGGCGTCTCAGGGCGATGCTGCAGCTTGTTGTGCAGAGACTCGATGATTTGGTCTTTCTGCTGAAGCTCCTTGCTAAGCTGCATGGCCAGCAACTCGTGGCCTGTCTTGTCAACGGGGCTTTCCACTCGTCCAGTCAGCTTGATGAGCAGTCTCTGAGCTAGCGCGGTGCTTTGTGAAAGCTGCTCTCGAAAGCTCTGCCCCATGTAGTAGTCAACATCGTTGGCCCGCAGCAGCTCCTCAAAAGCCTTGGTGGTGGCAGCCAGATGCTGTGTGAGGATATGGGAGACTCCTTCACCCTCTCTCATCCTCTGCCTCAGGTGGGAGAGCTCACGAGCTTGGGCCTGGATGAGAGAGTTGTACTTTCCAGGCCATGTGGCACATTTCCCCTGCTCTGCTTCGCACTTCCCCTCCAACTTGGAGCTGCTCAATTGGGCCTCCAAGGTGGCCACTCGTGCCATCAGCTCCTGCAGCTCTCGGTTCTCCAAACAAAGCCGGGCCGAACGCTCACTCGGACCCTTGACAGCCACGCAAGACGTCGCCCCCAGTTCATCATCTTCCATGTAGTCCTCCTCCTCAGTATCGTCCTCCTCCTCACCCCGGTCAAGACTCCCGTGGTTCGTCCCCACTTGACGTTCTTTTAGGAAGCGGTTCTCCTTCCAAAGCCTCTGCAGTGTTCTCCTCTTGGTTCTGCATCATCTCCTTAAAAAAGGCTTCTTTCTCTCGGAGAAGACCTTGCAGGTGTTGCACGTCTCCGGCCGTCTGCCTCTCTTTGTCCCGCCTCAGCTCGCACAGTTCCTGCTCTCTCTTGGACAGCTGCCTGCGCACCTCCTGCAGCTGACCTGTGCGCTCGCTTATAACCAAGGACAGCCTGTACGAATTGTCCTGCAGGTACTGGTCTTTGTCAGCGAGGGTGTTGAGCAAGTCCGAAAGCCGCGTTTGGTGTTCAATCGATTGGCGGCTGCGGTCTGACAGCAGCTACTGGAAGAGCTTCTCCTTCAGCTGGAGCCGAGCCTTCAGCTCCTCCACCACCTCGGTGGGGCCGGCCTGAACTCTGGCGACCAGGGTCGCCGTCAGATCCTGTATCTCCTTGCCGCGAGCCTGCAGCGCTGCTTGCAGCTGGCCAATGATGGCGTCCTTCTCCCTGAAAGTTCTGCTCTCCTTTTCTTCACTGGCCTGTTTCAGCCATTGAAGGTTTCTGTAGGCTTCGGCCGCCTGCTCCAGGTCCAGCTCTTTCCTTTGCACCAGAGCATCGAGACTCGTGATGGTCTCCTCGTTGTTAGACAGGATGCAGCGGAGCCTGTCCAGGTCTCGGTCTTTTTCCCGTAGCGCCAGCTGCAGTGTCCTCACTTGACCCTCACGTTCATCCAGGCAGCAGAACTTGTCATCGATGGTGCGCTCCAAAGCTCTGTCTCTGTCTTTAATTCGCTCTCTTAATTTCTCAACAAGTGCATCTCTTGGTTTGGGACTTTCTGGTGTCTCGAACATTTGTGAGTACTCCTGTAACTGTCGCTCCTTCTCCCGCAGAGAGTGATTGAGCTGTGCAATGCTCATGTCTTTTTCTTGCCCCGCGGAGAGCCTCTCGGCCTCGACTTCCTTCATAGCTTCTTCCTTAGCCCTGAGCTCGGCGCGGGTTTTCTGAAGTGCGCAACGCAGGTCCTGATTGTGTTTTTCAGTCTCTTCCTTATGCTGCAGCGCCTCCTGGAGGTCAGCATTCAGTCTGTCTTTGAAGCGGGCCAGATCGTCATCTTGTCTCTGACTCTGACTGAGACTCCTCTGGCTGGCCTCCAGCTCCAGGCTCAAAGAGAACAGGGAGCTCTGCACGCCCACCAGCTGCCCTTGCAGCTGGGAAAGCGTCACAGACTCACTGACCCCCTCTGGTGTCTTGCTTTGTGCGAGTTGATTCCGGTGGGCCATCTCTCGGAGCTTGTTTAATGTGACGTTCTGCCCCTCGATCAGCTGATACTAGTACACGTATAGTCTCAACTACTTCCCTGTTCAAAGTCCCTTCCACCGGCCAAGGCCTCTCGATGTCAGGCCATCTTTTATTCCATTTTTTGGATATTTCTTTAACCCCCTTAATGAGCGGGTGGTTTCTCCGCACTACCTCGATGGGGGTGGTCACCATTGGACTAGCATAGTTCCTTTCCCCCATTTTTTTTCCCTTCTTTTTTTTCTTCTCTTTTTTTTTTTTTTTTTTTTTGATTGCAGATAACAATATCAATTAAACAATGCACATACGATTTTGCCAACCTCAGATAGACCCCTTAAGACCGGCTGTCTCAATTGATATTCGATCCGGTGTATTCCGTCCGCGCTATTTCTGTACCCGCACTCAACTTATAAACAATTGTTCACAAGTTTATGATGATCAGTCTGTAGTCAGTCTGCTATGCAATCCCTGTTCTCAGGTTTTTTATGTAAACAGAAAATCAGAAGTATTGAGGAGAGCCCCAGAGAGCAATATCAATAATTGGTTTTTAATTTTATCATTCTGTCTTTAATTTAAATTAACAAGTCGGGCTTTTCTGCAACTCCAATTTCTCATTGCTCCCAGAGGGTCTAGGGGGCGCCAGCTGACCCTCGTATTATTTATGAGGGGCCACACTCTTTCTTGAGATGCATACATGCACATCTATATTAGTGTCGTTAGGTAGCATTCCCGTGCTTCTTGTTTCTTGTTAGACAGCTGTGGCACATTAATTCTCCTGGGTTTCAGTTACCTCAGGACCTCCACAGTTGGTCATGCATTCTTTTGCTCCTTCAGCATGCCGTCCCCCATCATCCTGTCACATTTTTTCGCTACCAGCAAGGTAGGCCCCAAAATGGGCACAACTCTGGCCCCACGCCCCGCCCCCACGTCACCCACACGGGGAGTGCCTAGCCTTGAAACACGGTGGGCAGGTACAGGTTGGCCACTCCCTGTCCCGCCCCCGAAGCCACCGCAGGCGGGCACGCGCCCCAGAGCACCGAGAAGCACACTATCCTATCCATTCCATTCGTTTCTTCTACAAGCACGCTCACTCACTCGCACTCAAGAGCACACACACACTTACTCACGATCGCGCACACGCGCACACACGCACGCTCACCCACACACACCCATGGGTACACTCACACACACGCGCACGCACACAGGGATCCCACACGTCTCTGCACGCGCAGACACTCACCAAGAAGACAGAACAGGATTCAAATCCATTCCACGTTTTGCTGTTTGCCAACTGCGGCTATGCAGTTTGGTGTTTAACAGTGCAGATATGCACTGACAAATACGCACGTCTTACTTAACTTTCGTTTCGTTTCGTTTCTAATAGCGCTTTATATTTTCCCCTTTATTTTCTGCAGAATTTAACTTAAGTGTGCACACAAAATACTTTTTTCCCAAGGTATACCAATCCTTGCACTCCAGAGGCCTCATTGCCACGTTTTCCCTTTTTCACACAGAGGGATTTTCTCTACACACACAATGCCGTCCAGCACCTATTTCCCAAACGCGGTCTGTACAGGCTCAAATTTATCAAACTTTGACAGATGTGTATGCTATTATGACACGTCCCCATAGAGGAATCGAACCGCAAGCAGATCGTATCAGCTTAATCAATATTCAAAAACCGCCAGTCCTTCGTTTTACCTGGGGGCCTGTTACACCAGCAATTAAATTGACAAGCCTTATAACTCACATACACCTCTAATTCGATCAGTGCCCAAACGACGTGGCTTCGCGCGCATCATTCTCTTCGGCCCACAGGTCCGTGACCTGGCCGGATATTTCCTTCATCCACTCTCACACTTCACGGTACGGATGCCAAAGTTGCGCTCGTTCCTATTAGCCAAACGCGGTCGGCGCAACCTCCCTTTTGCGCTGGACTTTGGCAGAGACTAGGCTCCCACCGGACATCTCGGCTATAGCCCCTGGCCCGTGTGGATTCACCCGTATCTTGTCGCAGCATAGTTCAATCGTACCCGTGTTTCCGCCACAATCACACAGCTAAAATTTCGATCCTCCGCGGGACCACTGAAACGACTAATTTCCACGTCCACGTTTTATGGGACTTCCTACTATTTTCTTCTCGTGACAGCCGACCAGCGTTGTTCTCGACAACCTGTCCTGTTTCACATTCGCCCTCCCTGGAGCGTTTATTTCTTCTCGTTTATCATTCTCACCAGACATGTCATGCATACAATTCCCAAAACGTTTTGTTACTGTTCCCTTTTTATTTATTGTTTTTTATTTATTTTTCCTGTTTATTTATTGTTTTTTATTTATTTTTCCTGTTTTTATTTTACTTTTCTTTCGCTGTCTCTATTTGGGGCCACTCCCCCTTCAAAAGTCACATTATGACGGCTTTTGACTAGGAGAGACAACTTTCCCTGGAACCCGCCGTGGCCCCATCAGATCCGTTTAACTGTCCTCCGTCCGGGGGACAACGCTCCCTCCCCCCCTTTCCAAGAGCGAGCATGCTGCGGCGACTTTGAGTGCAAGCAACTCACCTCAAAACAGGTCGTCGGCTGGCCGCTGGATGCTCGCGGAGAGAGCGGACGGGACGGTCCCCTGGAGAACACGAATCCTGTTCGTGACGCCAAAAATGTGGTATATGGTTTTTGCTGCTTCGCTGGTCTTCAAAAAACACTCTGTGATCGGTGGCTGTTTCCCGACGAATGAGCACTTCAGGGACCACGGCTGATTGGGAAAAGATTTTATTCTACCAATGTCAGAGTGAAGTCTTTCCAAAAAGTTGAGTGGCCCAAGGCATGGATGTAAAAAAGCCCCCCCAACCCCTGTCAGGCCCGTATCTTTTATACCTGGCAAGGAGCTGATGTCATGGCTTTGTGCACCAGCTGCGGTTTTCAATCTACTAGTTTACTTCAGTCCTAAAAAGGAGATCTTGACCAGCGCTGTTGGTGATGTACGACAACAGCCACTTTACCTTATTATAGGATTGCACACATTGCTGAAACTGGATTCTCCCTGACCAGCAAATATAGAATAGAATCGTGTCACTGACGCCAGGTGGACATTCTACGGCCACCTACATGAATAGAGAGGGAATTCCAAATTACACTTCACCCGGAAAATCCGGAGGACTTTCATCTCTGCACAATTCAATGAACAAAACCAAAACAAGTTGTTTGCTTTTTAATCTGGACATGAAGGCTTCTGTGTCAGGAGCAGTCAAGCAACAACAACGAAACAGAACATTATACTGAATTCGCATTCACTTGGGAATGAATTTATGCAAGACCACACATTCGCTCACTGATTTCCCACAGCTTCTTAGCTGCACCATCATCCTTTGCTTTCGAATAGACTTCTCGCACTGTACAGTTGGAGAAGTAACGGCCACTAAGTGGTTCAATTCCCTCTTGCAGAGCACAGTGCAGTGTAGTCTGGCATCCCTGGACAGTGTTTTTGAAGAAGAAGGTGGTGATGGGCTTCATGATAATATGGGTCAATATGCTGGCGTTCCTGGCCAACTCAGAGTTGATAGCTCCTGCGAGGAGAAAACACGAGAAAATGTTTTGCAGACACACAAGCACTTGGCAACATGCAGTGGGGTATAGAGCTAAGATCGGTCCTAAAAAATCGAGCTCGACTAGAACCGGCCCGAGGGTATTTAAGTCCGACCTGGTCCGAGCCCGATCATTTAACTTGATTTGCAAGCCCGAGCCCGAAGCAAACCCGAGATTTCATGTTTTATTTGTGAAGACTGGGGAGGAGGAGGGGTGATTTCTGATAACAAAGCCTGTCTTTTGTAACAAATTCTAAGTTAAACAAGACTGTATAAAAATTTACATTTTTTATATTTCTGTTTCTGAAGAGGTTACATTAACTGACAATTTTCCATCATTGATGGATTTTTTTTTAAGAGAGAACGGGGAAAATTTAAGGCCGTCCGTCATTTTGACGGGTTGAAAATTGGGCCGTAAACCACAGCAGCAGTACATCCTTAACTCTTCTGTACCAGCCAATTCTGTATCAAGTTTGAAAAGACGTTTAAAAACGTCTTTGGGAGTGAATGAGTTAAGAATCTAGCGCCGCATTTTAAAAGAGAGAAACAGAGAGACAAAGACGAACAATGACGTGTGAACACTCAACAGAGAGTGGAAGGAATTTTTTGAATTGTCATTGTAAGAATTTAGTACAGTACGTGTTGTGATGATGCGACTTGTTTTTTTGCAAACCATGGTCTCTCATAGCCAAAACTATTCACGGCCTTGAAACTAAAAAAAAAAAAAAAAAAAAAAAAGGTCAGCTAAAAAGAAGCCCGACCCGAACCCGAAGCAATGATTGACATTTTAGGCCCGACATAACCCGAATTTCGGGTCGGGCGGCCCGATCTTACCTCAAGTGGGGTACCGGTGGCTCAATTTTGTGCAAAAATTGTAAATAAATAAGTAAATACCTTTTAGGTTTAATCAAATTACTCGACAGAGTTTCAGTATCACCAAAAAGGGTCTTGTGTCTCATGTCAATGAGTGTCATTGAAAGGCTGAACACATTCAGCTGACATTCCAGGGACTGATAGCATCGGATCCAAAGCCCTTCAGGGTTATCTTGTCTAACTACTTTTGTCACTTGACACAACCGCCACTGCATCAAGGAAAACAAAACGTCTTCTGTATCGTAACGAGCACACATAACAAGCGTCACACTCCATTACCCCTTTAAAAATACACCCACACACACATATATATATATAAAAAAAAAAAATCCTCATCTCACCCCTCGGGTGGTGTCCGTCCCTCATTCAGCTTGGGTCCTCTACCAGAGGCCAGGAAGCTTGAGGGTTCTGCGCAGTATCCTTGCTGTTCCCAGCACTGCACATTTCTGGACTGAGATGTCCGATGTTGTTCCCGGGATCTGTTGCAACCACTCATCTAGTTTGGGGGTCACTGCCCCGAGTGCTCCGACCACCACAGGCACGAATGTCACCTTTACCTTCCAGGCTCTCTCCAGCTCCTCTCTGAGCCCTTGGTATTTCTCGAGTTTCTCATGTTCCTTCTTCCTGATGTTTCCATCACTTGGGACCGCTACATCCACTACAACGGCTTTCCTCTGCCCTTTATCTATGATCACGATATCTGGTTGGTTCGCCATTACCATCTTGTCAGTCTGGATCTGGAAGTCCCACAGGATCTTCGCTCTGTCATTCTCCACCACCTTCGGAGGTGTTTCCCATTTTGACCTTGGGGTTTCCAGTCCATACTCCGCACAGATGTTTCGGTAGACTATGCCAGCCACCTGGTTATGGCGTTCCATGTAGGCTTTCCCTCCCAGCATCTTACACCCTGCAGTTATGTGTTGGATCGTCTCAGGTGCCTCTTTGCACAACCTACACCTTGGGTCTTGTCTGGTGTGGTATATCTGGGCCTCAATGGCTCTGGTGCTCAGGGCCTGCTCCTGAGCAGCCAGGATGAGTGCCTCTGTGCTGTCCTTCAGGCCAGCCCTCTCTAGCCACTGATAGGACTTCTTGAGATCGGCCACTTCAGTTATGGTCCGGTGGTACATCCCGTGTAGGGGCTTGTCCTCCCATGATGGTACCTCTTCCAGCGCCTCATCTACTGTTCCCCATTGTCTGAGACATTCTCTGAGTACGTCATCCGTTGGAGCCTTCTCCTTGATGTATTCATGGAGCTTGGATGTTTCATCCTGGACAGTGGCTCTCACACTCCCTAGTCCCCGGCCTCCTTCCTTTCGGCTTGCATGCAGTCTCAGCGTGCTGGATTTGGAATGGAACCCTCCATGCATGGTTAGGAGCTTTCGGGTCCTAACGTCCGTGTTCTGAATCTCTTCCTTTGGCCACCTTATTATTCCTGCAGGGAATCTGATCACTGGCAGGGCATAGCTGTTTATTGCCCGGGTCTTATTCTTGCCATTGAGCTGGCTTCTTAGGACTTGCCTCACTCGCTGGAGGTATTTGGCCGTAGCCGCTTTCCTTGTTGCCAGTTCGAGGTTGCCGTTGGCTTGTGGTATACCAAGGTACTTGTAGCTGTCCTCAAGGTCTGCTATTGTTCCTTCAGGGAGTGAGACCCCTTCAGTGCGGACTACCTTTCCTCTCTTAGTCACCATCCGACTACATTTCTCAAGCCCGAATGACATCCCGATGTCGCTGCTGTACATCCTGGTCGTGTGGATCAGGGAGTCAATGTCCCTTTCGCTCTTAGCATACAGCTTTATGTCATCCATGTAGAGGAGGTGACTGATTGTAGCTCCATTTCTGAGGCGGTATCCATAGCCTGTCTTGGTGATTACTTGGCTTAGGGGGTTCAGTCCTATGCAGAACAGCAGTGGGGAGAGTGCATCACCTTGGTATATGCCACATTTGATGGACACTTGGGTAAGTGGCTTGCCATTGGCTTCAAGTGTGGTTTTCCACATCCTCAACGAGTTCGCAACGAAGGCTCTTAGGGTCCTGTTCAGCTTATACAACTCCAAGCATTCAGTGATCCATGTATGTGGCATCGAGTCATAGGCTTTCTTGTAATCAATCCAGGCTGTGCACAGGTTGGTACGTCGGGACCTGCATTCTTGTGCGACTGTTCTGTCAACCAGGAGCTGATGTTTGGCTCCTCTGGTATCTCTACCAATGCCCTTCTGTGCTTCGTTCATGTATTGATCCATGTGTCCACTTATCTTAGCTGCAATGATGCCTGACATGAGCTTCCATGTTGTGGAGAGACAGGTTTTTGGCCGATAGTTGGATGGGACCGCACCCTTCGAGGGAAACCCTCGAAGGGTGCGGTGCCCTTCGAGGGTTTCCCTCGAAAGGTGCGGTGTCATTCGGGCTTGAGAAATGTAGTCGGATGGTGATTAAGAGAGGAAAGGTAGTCCGCACTGAAGGGGTCTCACTCCCTGAAGGAACAATAGCAGACCTTGAGGAGAGCTACAAGTACCTTGGTATACCACAAGCCAATGGCAACCTCGAACTGGCAACAAGGAAAGCGGCTATGGCCAAATACCTCCAGCGAGTGAGGCAAGTCCTAAGAAGCCAGCTCAATGGCAAGAATAAGACCCGGGCAATAAACAGCTATGCCCTGCCAGTGATCAGATACCCTGCAGGAATAATAAGGTGGCCAAAGGAAGAGATTCAGACCATGGACGTTAAGACCCGAAAGCTCCTAACCATGCATGGAGGGTTCCATCCCAAATCCAGCACCCTGAGACTGTACGCAAGCCGAAAGGAAGGAGGCCGGGGACTAGTGAGTGTGAGAGCCACTGTCCAGGATGAAACATCCAAGCTCCATGAATACATCAAGGAGAAGGCTCCAACGGATGACGTACTCAAAGAATGTCTCAGACAATGGGGAACAGTAGATGAGGCGCTGGAAGAGGGACCATCATTGGAGGACAAGCCCCTACACGGGATGTACCACCGGACCATAACTGAAGTGGCAGATCTCAAGAAGTCGTATCAGTGGCTAGAGAGGGCTGGCCTGAAGGACAGCACAGAGGCACTCATCCTGGCTGCTCAGGAGCGGGCCCTGAGCACCAGAGCCATTGAGGCCCAGATATACCACACCAGACAAGACCCAAGGTGTAGGTTGTGCAAAGAGGCACCTGAGACGATTCAACCCATAACTGCAGGGTGTAAGATGCTGGCAGGGAAAGCCTACATGGAACGCCATAACCAGATGGTTGGCATAGTCTACCGAAACATCTGTGCGGAGTATGGACTGGAAACCCCAAGGTCAAAATGGGAAACACCTCCGAAGGTGGTGGAGAATGACAGAGCGAAGATCCTGTAGGACTTCCAGATCCAGACTGACATGATGGTAATGGCGAACCAACCAGATATCGTGATCATAGATAAAGGGCAGAGGAAAGCCGTTGTAGTGGATGTAACGGTCCCAAATGATGGAAACATCAGGAAGAAGGAACAAGAGAAACTCGAGAAATACCAAGGGCTCAGAGAGGAGCTGGAGAGAGCCTGGAAGGTAAAGGTGACAGTCGTGCCTGTGGTGGTCGGAGCAGTCGGGGCAGTGACTCCCAAACTAGATGAGTGGTTGCAACAGATCCCGGGAACAACATCGGATATCTCAGTCCAGAAATGTGCAGTGCTGGGAACAGCAAGGATACTGCGCAGAACCCTCAAGCTTCCTGGCAGATTGTAACCTCTGGTAGAGGACCCGAACTGAATGAGGGACGGACACCACCCGAGGGGGGATGAGACAAGGAATTTTATGTATAACTAGCTGGTTCGCCGCCCTCCGGGCGGCTCATCAGCTGGTTCCTGCGGAAGGCTGGTAAGGTGGGCCTTCGGCCCACAAAAGTGTTGTTGCTTGGTTCAACTTTTTGTTCATCTTCATTGCTTATCGCGAAAATAAAGAGATGTTTAGCTCTACTAAATAACTAACAATTTCATTGCAATGCTTGTGGGTAGACAACATTTTTTCGCTAAGATGCCCGCGCGATCATAGTGAGCCACTGCCTGAGCGGCGCAGTGGCGGCGCGCAGCGGCGCGGTGAAGTAGGTACGTTTTGAAAAGGGACAGACGGAAGGACAGACCGCGTGCGGGACGACGCGCAACATATATTGAACCAGCTAGTGTGTGTATATATATATATATATGTTTGTCTCTGTGTGCCCTGCGTGGTTAGATCCCATGTAGGCATGGAGAAGGTTGGCTACCAGTTGAGGGTTTACCCTGCCTACTGCCTGCCCGAAGAGAGCTGGGATAAGCTCCAGCACACCCGTGCCCCTTGTGAGGATAAGCGGTTTATAAAATTGGATGGATGCATGGATGGATGGAGGGATATTTCTCATCAGAATGAACAATTATGTTCTCACTACTGACCTGGATGGAGGGAGTAGCATGTCACTTTGGTTCCTTGCAGTCTCTTGGCCAACTCGTGAGTGAAAAGAACATTGCACAGCTTGCTGTCAGAGTAGATTTGAAGGACCTTCAAGAAAGATGTCCCCAGTCCCAGAGCTCTGTGATTAGTTAGGCATTCAAAGTCGATTTTTCCAAAGTTATGTGCCAGGGATGACACATTGACCACTCGACTTGGTTGACACTCCTTCAGTCGGTCCAGCAAAAGGTTGGTTAGGAGGAAGTGGCCAACATGATTGATGCCAAACATCATGCCGAAACCATCCTCTGTTCGACCCTGCATATAAATTCCTAGGACAGAAACATCACAGCAGTACGTTTTCCTTTTTATCAGAATTTGCACAACAACTTAAAACATACAATCACATAAATATAATTTGTTTGATTAGTGGACAATTATATTTTCAGTCTCAAAGAGAAATGCAATGTTATATTTGATTGGATTCTCATATGTTAATTAATATTTTAAAGATGTTTGATGTCTACTATCTATTTTGACAATTCATGTCAATACGCTTCACAGTCATAACTGCTTGTGTCTTTTTGCAATGCCAGTTTCAACTGAGTAATAGGTGGGTCTCTGGCTCATTTACTCTCATCCCAGCTTGGACAAGAGGCGAAAGTCTGAGACAACCAGAACAGCTTAGGTGCAATGGACTCAATGCACTGAGAGTGAAGTGACCTTGATGAATGAGAATAGTCGCAGCCATGCTCTGGGTCACTATCAATAGAATTCAAGAGCCTCTGACAGGTAATTCAGATTCATGCATGTGGCAAGAGGTGACAAAAAACTAAATTCTGTGCAGACACAAGAGAAAAACTGAAGCCGAAAACCACAAAAGGAATCCAGACGGCACGTTTCTTGTTGGGTGAAAACAATATTGGGTTCTCTGGCATTAATTCTGAACTGCCCTCCTCCAAATCCCCAAAATAATAATAATTTGAAAAAAAACATCTGCAAATTGTGGATGCTGAACAGCTAGTATGCATGGGTCCACAGTATATCTTAAATCTGAATAATTTGTAAACCAATACCCAAGTACAGATTTACTAAACAAATGTGACAGAAAGGTTTGATTTTTTTTTTAAATAACCAAGAGCTGGCGCTTCGTTCCAGGTTCACAACTAAAGAGCAAAAGAGACACATCCACGGTGACAACCCTCAACGGCATGGAAGTGCAATGAATGCTCTTACCTGCATTGTTGATGAGAATGTCTAGTCTGGGTTCACTTCTCAGATAGTTTTCGGCAAAGCTGCGAACAGACTTCAGGTTCCCCAGATCCAATTGCATGAACACGACCTGATTGCTCCCACTCTCCTTTCAGCACCAATAAACAGGTTACATCATTGAAGATGCATCATCAAGACCATTCCTACAATTTTGACTGCAAAACAAAGCATGAGAGATTTTTCTTACCCTCTTGACATCTGCAAGAGCAGCCTCTCCTCGCTGACGACTACGACAAGCCAGAATGACTCTGGCTCCTCTTTTAGCCAAGTCGATTGCTGTAGTTTTTCCAATGCCCGTGTTGCTACCTTGGGATGACAGAACAACATGATAATCAATCCTACTCGAGCAAAATTGTGTTAGTTGAATTGTGAAGTCAATGTGAAAAGGGGGAAAAAGTATTTGTAATTTTTATGAGACTCAAGCAAAACAATTGACGGGATATAGTTGGGGTCGGCAACACGCGGCTCTCGAGCCGCATGTGGCTCTTTAGCGCCCCCCCCCCCCACTCAGTGGCTCCCTAGAGCTTTTTCAAAAATGTTTGAAAATGGAAAAAGATGAGATATATTGTTTTAATATGGTTTCTGTCAGAGAACAAACATGACCCAAACGTGAACGTTTTCCGATGCTATAAAAATGTGTCGAATAAATATTAAATGTCAACATTTCGTTAACGAATATTTGCATCATAACCTGCGACACACGTTTCTATTAGCAGGGCGGCATGTCAGTCAGGGGGCCACTGTAAAAAAAAAAAAACAACAACAAAAAAAAACACTGCCTTTCATGTACAATTCACCGAGGGTACAGTACTTACTAAGAATGGGAATCTGGGCGGCCAAGAGAAGCATTTTTAAACGGTACACGTGAGCTACGGCAGTTAGCATGCTGCGAAAGTGCGTCCCATTCCTCGTTCATCCTAGCGGTCTTATGGCTGTTGCTCATTATGGCATGCGTGTGTAATTGTGTGCGTATGCGGTAACAGGTCGATCGTGGGACGTTGGTTGTGCGAAAAGTAGATCTTCCGTCAAAAAGGTTTGGGCACCCCTCCTCTACAGGATCAACTGCATTGGGAAAAAAACTTTTAATCATGAATACTCGTTGTCTATTTGTAGCCAACTTAGTCATGTTGATAGCAGGCTAATATAGCTCATATAGATACATACAGCATGTGTTGCCTTCATTATAAGGCTTTTCATTTTTTGCGGCTCCAGACATATTTGTTTTTTTGTTTATTCTGGTCCAATATGGCTCTTTCAACATTTTGGGTTGCCTACCCCTGGGATAGAGGAAGAGCGGCACTAATTGGTTAGTACGTCCGCCTAACTGTGTAGAGGTCTGGGGTGATTCCGGTTTATGTGCTCTCCCTGTACCTGTGTGAGTTTTCTCCACATACTCCAGTTTCTTCCCATATTTCAAAACCATGTCGTGTAAATTAATGGAACAGGTTGCATGTGGTCTACCGGTATATTGTTCCAAGGTGTGAGTGTGAGTGTGAATTGTTGTTTCTCTGATTGGGTGCCAACCGGTTCAGGATGTCGCCCGCCAACTGCCAAAAGTCAGCTGGGATCGGCTCCAGCATGCCCACGACCCACGTGAGCCTAAGCGGCTCGGATGGATGGATGAATAAATAGTAAAAAGGGAAAGCAAGAACTGTTTGGAACTCAGCATTTGTAGTCATATCCTAACTCTCCATAACTTGTCTTGGGTTGCTTTTTCGCCTGCTGTTTGATTAGAGAAAATAAATAACTTAACATTAACCCTTCCACACTGAAAAGAAAAATTTTGGAGCCGTTGGATTTATTTAATTTGGACATGTACACTCGTTGCAAATGATTAAAATGTGTTAAACTAACATATCCTTTGAATATTTTCAAGGAAAACTGTACAAAATCACACCGGTTTACCACATTTTCTTCATGTACAACCAAAAGTTTTACTTGTTTTTTACTTTTTTTTTTCCAGTCTGAAAGTAGCAACATTCATTTTTTGAACATTAATACAAAATGAAAACACATTTGAATTGTAAACCCTGATTGACAGTGAAAATAACTTCTGCAGTTCCAGTTGAAGCCAAAGTCAAATATATTCTTACCAGTCACAATCACGGTCTTCCCATTCAGCTTTGCTTTGCTCGTGCACTGCTTTCCCTTCACAACAACGTGACGGTAAATGTAAGCGGCCCCGACAACTATACCCAAAACCAACAAGGCAATAAACATGTTGCTGTTGTTGTTTGAGAGACTACAAGAAGAATAAATGTTATAACTTGAGTTGGCAAAGAACTTCCTTTGCTCAGATACGTTAAGAAGACTGACTTGTCTCAAATGTTCAAACAAACACACCCATTTCCTGCCTGGGCGTGACAATGTTTTCCTTGTTTGCAACCCACAGCAGACTGGAAGGACCAGAAATCAGCAACAGACAATAAAGCAATGTCAACAAGTTTAGGGTCACGATATGAAAGGAGAGTTTGTTTGTCAGAAGGGCTCGGCTTGGATGAGAAAGAAAGATTCACTGTTTTTATCTCAAAAGGCAATGGAAATTCAAACTACCGGTAATACTTTTCTTCAGATGAAACAGGGGCCCTAGTCAAGGTGGAGCGAATTATAAACAGTTCCAAATACCTCTCATCTTTTAGATGAGATTAAAATATAGATTATAAGATCAATTAATCAATTAATGACAGATCATAATGAATTAATCTCACAAATCTTTTTAATCGCTTGACAGGACTAATATATAAACAACTGTGTGTGTATGTGTGTATATGTATATATATATATAAAAAATCCTCATCTCACCCCTCGGGTGGTGTCCGTCCCTCATTCAGCTCGGGTCCTCTACCAGAGGCCAGGAAGCTTGAGGGTTCTGCGCAGTATCCTTGCTGTTCCCAGCACTGCACATTTCTGGACTGAGATGTCCGATGTTGTTCCCGGGATCTGTTGCAACCACTGATCTAGTTTGGGGGTCACTGCCCCGAGTGCTCCGACCACCACAGGCACGAGTGTCACCTTTACCTTCCAGGCTCTCTTCAGCGCCTCTCTGAGCCCTTGGTATTTCTCGAGTTTCTCATGTTCCTTCTTATATATATATACTAGCTGGTTCGCCGCCCTCCGGGTGGCTCATCAGCTAGTTCCTGCGGAAGGCTGGTAAGGTGGTGGTTCGCCGCAGTGGCGGCGCGCAGTGGCGGCGCGCAGCGGCGCGGTGAAGTAGGTACGTTTTGAAAAGGGACAGATGGAAGGACAGACCGCGTGCGGGACGACGCGCAATATATATATATATATATATATATATATATATATATATATTCATATATATATATATATATATATATATATATATATATATATTTAGGCAACGTGGGTCCCCCTTCTCATGGGCTCACCACCCATGGGAGGGGCCAAAGGGATCGGGTGCAGTGTGAGCTGGGCAGCAGCCAAAGGCGGGGACCCTGGCGGTCCGATCCTCGGCTGCAGAAGCTAACTCTTGGGACGTGGAATGTCACCTCTCTTGCAGGGAAGAAGCCCGAGCTGGTGTTCGAGGTAGAGAAGTTCCGACTGGATATAGTAGGACTTGCCTCCACACATAGCCTAGGTTCTGGTACCAGTTCTCTCGAGAGGGGTTGGACTCTCTTCCACTCTGGAGGTGCTCACGGTGAGAGGCGCAGAGCAGGTTTGGGCATACTTATTGACCCCCGGCTCAGTGCTTGTACATTGGGGTTCACACCGGTAGACGAGAGGGTTGCCTCCCTCTGCCTTCGGGTGTGGGGACGGGTCCTGACCGTTGTTTGTGCATATGCACCAATCAGCAGCTCAGCGTACCCACCCTTTTTGGAGTCCTTGGAAGGTGTGCTGGAGACTACTGTATTCCGGCTGGGGACTCCCTTGTTCAAATGGGGGACTTCAATTCTCACGTGGGCAATGACAGTGAGACCTGGAAGGGCGTGATTGGGAGGAACGGCCCCCACCCCGATCTGAACTCGAGTGGTGTTTTGTTATTGGACTTCTGTGCTCGTCATGGAGTGTCCATAACGAACACCTTGTTCAAACATAAGGGTGTCCATATGTGCACTTGGCACCAGGACACCCGAGGCTGCAGTTCGATGATTGACATCGTGGTTGTATCATGGGATTTGCGGTCGCGTGTTTTGGACACTCGGGTGAAGAGAGGGGCGGAACTGTCAATTGATCACCACCTGGTGGTGAGTAGGCTCCGATGGTGGGGGAAGATTCCGGTCCGTCCTGGCAGACCCAAACGTATTGTGAGAGTTTGTTGGGAGCGTCTGGCGGAATCCCTGTCAGAAAGAGTTTCAAGTCCCACCTCCGGCAGAGCTGTTCCCATGTCCCAGGGGATGCGGGGGACATTGAGTCCGAATGGACCATGTTCCGCGCCTCTATTGTTGAGGCGGCCAATCTGAGTTGTCGCCGTAAGGCGGTTAGTGCCTATCGTGGCGGCAACCCCCGTACTCGCTGCTGGACACCAGCAGTAAGGGATGCCGTCAAGCTGAAGAAGGAGTCCTATCGGACCTCTATGGCCTGTGGGACCCCAGAGGCAGCTGACGGGTATCGACTGGCTAAGCGGAATGCAACTTCGGTGGTCGCCGAGGCAAAAACTCAGGTGTGGGAAGAGTTCGGTGAGGCCATGGAAGTCGACTTCCGGACGGCTTCGAGGAAATTCTGGTCCACCATCGTCTCAGGATGGGGGAAGCAGTGCACCACTAACACTGTGTTCAGTGGGGATGGGGCGCTGCTGACTTCGAATTGGGACGTTGTGAACCGGTAGCCAGAGTACTTTGAAAACCTCCTCAACTCCACCAACACACCTTGCTCGGAGGAAGCAGAGTCTGAGAAACCTGAGGTGGGCTCTCCTATCTCTGTGGTTAAAGTCACCGATGTGGTTAAAAAGCTCCTCGGTGGCAAGGCCGCAGGGGTGGATGAGATCCGCCCGGAGTTCCTCAAGGCTCTGAATGCTGTGGGGCTGTCCTGGTGGACACGCCTCTGCAGCATCGCGTGGTCATCGGGGAGAGTGCCTCTGGATTGGCAGACCAGGGTGGTGGTCCCTCTTTATAAAAAGGGGGACCGGCGGGTGTGTTCCAACTACAGAGGGATCACACTCCTCAGCCTCCCTGGTAAGGTCTATTCAGGGGTGCTGGAGAGGAGGGTCCGTCAGGAAGTTGAGTCTCAGAATGAGAAGGAGCAGTGTGGTTTTCGTCCCGGCCGTGGAACTGTGGACCAGCTCCACACCCTAAGCAGAGTCCTCGAGGGTACGTGGGAACTTGCCCAACCAGTCTACATGTGTTTTGTGGCCTTGGAGAAGGCGTTTGACCGTGTCCCTCGGGGAGTTCTGTGGGGGGTGCTTCGGGAGTATGGGCTACCGAGCCCCTTGATACAGGCACTGCGAACCAAACAGACAGTTTGGTTCGTAGTGCCGGCAATAAGTCCGAATCGTTTCCAGTGAGGGTTGGACTCCGCTAAGGCTGCCCTTTGTTGCCGATTCTATTCATCACCTTTATGGACATTTCTAGGCGCAGCCGAAGCATTGAGGGGGTCCGTTTTAGTGACCTCAGTATTGCATCTCTGCTTTTTGCAGATGATGTGGTACTGTTGGCTCCTTCAAGCAGGGCTCTCCAACTCTCACTGGAGCGTTTAGCAGCCGAGTGTGAAGCGGTTGGGATGAAGATCAGCACCTCCAAATCTGAAACCATGGTCCTCAGTCGGAAAAGGGTGTCTCTTGTTTGGGGAGGAGATCTTGCCCCAAGTGGAGGAGTTTAAGCGGTGGCTGGCCGTGCATTTCAACCTTAGGCCTTCAGTGACATCACATACCTGTACATTAACACAATATAGGCTCGTCAAGCAGCACTTAATTTCAGGAGCATTTAAAACCATCTAGTATGCATTCACAATTAAGAGCAGGAAACTAAATTTACAGATAATGTCAAAAATAAAACGATTTTAAAATGCGAAATAAAATGCCACCCAAATTATGCTGTGTGATCTTAAACAAGTCTGTCCAATAAATTGTGCAATGTCGCAGTTTCATATAAGACACCAACCCCACAATAACAAAACAAACTATTCTTTGAAAATAAAGTTAACAGATCATTTGCATTTTGAGAATAGGCTATACAACAGCAAATAACTGAAAATGTTGAGCAGCTGAGATAGAACGAACTTTCGTGCACGAAGCTGACTACAATATGCCATTATAAATTGCAGGTGAGCAGATTTATTTCATACATTTTTGTATCTTTGTCATTTTATTTCTTTACCATTAATGTAATACTAACGAAATAAAATGACAAGAGGAAATGTAAAATAAAATTCATTTACTCACCAATGTAGTGCCTGTTCACTGAGCTGCAGATCCACGCGAGTGTCCCCAAACGTTTTTAAACTCACCGTAGCTTGTAAGTGCCCAGCCGTGCTCTGATGTTTCCTTGCTGCCTTGGTAAAACAACTTAAAACAGTAAATCCAGTGTGGCTCCAAACACCAAATCGGTCAGTTGCAAGCAATAGGCATTGCCAGCAGTACAATTTGCAGCGTTTCTCAGAGTTTTCTCAGGTACTGTTCATAATTGCTCATCTGAAAATGAAAACCCTTTTCCTTGCTGAGACAGTCTAGCGCAGAGTTGGGTGACCTCTTTGCACTATATCCACCTTTTCGTGGAAGGTCCGTCTTGAAAATTGTGTGGAAAGTAGTTCTCCAACCAGATCAACGTCTTCTCCTTCGGCCATTTTGGGTTCAAATGCAGCGATAGCTCCCTCTAGCAGGCGCTAATCCAATCACCGAACGTGCATGTCCAGTCTCGACGTAAGCCCTTCTGGCTGGCCCTGGTATGCAGACTCGTGATCTGATCGGCTATTGCAAGCTGACTGTGCCCGTTCACTTACAGCGCATAGGGGCCTGCTCTGTTTAATCTGAAGGCCCCGAGGAAGTTTAATTTACCTGGCAACACAAGCTAGCTGAAAAATGATTGGTTAAAAACTCTACCATAATCGAGTGGCTTTCAATGTTATTTAAAATAACATTGAAACCCACTCGACTAAATGGAAATAATATGACGTAAAGAATAGAGAATAATTTTGTTTACATATTTATGAAAATAAAATGACAAATTAAATTTATGTTATTCTCAGAAAAGTACATTTATTAAATTTACTTTTCTGAGAATGTTGAGGCCAGCAGAGAAGGCCTTGCTGGCCCTGACGGAACGCCACTGAGTTTAAATATCTTGGGGTCTTGTTCACGAGTGAGGGCAAGAGGGAGCAAGAGATCGACAGGCGGATCGGTGCAGCGTCTACTGTGATGCAGACGGTGTATCGGTCTGTCATGTTAAAGAAGGAGCTGAGCGAAAGGGCGAAGGCCTCAATTTACCGGTCAAACTATGTCCCAACCCTCATCTACGGTCACGAGCTATGGGTCGTGACAGAAAAACGAGATCCCAGTTACAAGCGGCCGAAATGAGTTTTCTCCGCAGGATGTCCAGGCTTTCCCTTAGATATAAGGTGAGCTCGGTCATCCGGGATGGGATCAGAGTAGAGCCGTTTCTTCTCCACATTGAGAGGAGCCAGATGAGGTGGCTCAGGCATCTGATTCGGATGCCTCCTGGATACCTCCAGAATTCGCCTCTTCTCCATCCCTATGTGGGATCAAACCATGGGTACAGTTCACTGTTTTCGTTCCTTTGTTGTTGTTTTTTCATTCTGAGACCAAAATTACCGTGTCAACTAATTACTCGGCTCATAGTGTTATTAAATCTTGTTCAGGGACATCTTCTAAAATCAATACTAATTTCTGTCTCCCTCACTGTTGTGTATTATGTCGATGATAGAGTATTGCTGACACGTGCGGATTCATGTTCACCACGAGGTGACGTGGAAACATCGAGTGTTGGCTGTAAGTGTCGTTCACTGTCCTTATTTTAATATTCCTCCCTGCAAATAGTTTTCTTTAACTAACTGTTTTTCAGGAATGTTGTGTGTGTGTGCTTGCGTGCGTGCGTGTAACCATCCCTTCCGGCTCCCAAGGAGGAGCCAGCTCCCAATGAGGTGGGAGCCGGCTCCCATCGTTCACTTCAAAGAAGCCGGCTCGTTCGCGAACGACACATCACTACCACAAATAGTTCAGTTCAAACTTCCTTGTCGCTAGTCCCCCGTTTCGCAGCCGAGTGTGAAGCGGTTGGGATGAAAATCAGCACCTCCAAATCTGAAACCATGGTCCTCAGTCGGAAAAGGGTGGAGTGCCCCCTCCGGGTCGGAGAGGAGATCTTGCCCCAAGTGGAGGAGTTCAAGTATCTTGGGGTCTTGTTCACGAGTGGGGGCAGGAGGGAGCGGGAGATCGACAGGCGGATCGGTGCAGCGTCTGCTGTGATGCGGACGTTGTATCGGTCTGTCGTGGTAAAGAAGGAGCTGAGCCAAAGGGCGAAGCTCTCAATTTATCAGTCGATCTACGTCCCAACCCTCATCTATCGTCACGAGCTATGGGTCGTGACCGAAATAACGAGATCCCGGATATAAGCGGCCGAAATGAGTTTTCTCCGCAGGGTGTCCGGGCTCTCCCTTAGAGATAAGGTGAGAAGCTCGGTCATCCTGGAGGGGCTCAGAATCGAGCCGTTTCTCCTCCACATCGAGAGGAGCCAGATGAGGTGGCTTGGGCATCTGATTCGGATGCCTCCTGAGCGCCTCCCTGGTGAGGTGGTCCGGGCATGTCCCACCGGGAGGAGACCCCGAGGAAGACCCAGGACACACTGGAGAGACTATGTCACCCAGCTGGCCTGGGAACGTCTCGGGATCCCCCGGGAAGAGCTGGAAGAAGTAGCTAGGGAGAGGGAAGTCTGAGCTTCCCTGCTAAAGCTGTAAAAAAAAAAAAATAGCCCCCGTTCAGTCTCAATGGCGGGGAGCGGGACGGCCCGGAGGCCGAGTGCGGCCGGGCAGCAGGCCTCTTGGACAGGTTGAGAGATAAAAAAAATAGCCCCCGTTCAGTCTCAATGTCGGGGAGCGGGCCGGCCCGGAGGCCGAGTGCGGCCGGGCAGCAGGCCTCTTGGACAGGTTGAGAGATAAAAAAATAATAATCCCCGTTCAGTCTCAATGGCAGGAAGCGGGCCGGCCCGGTGGCGGAGAGCGGGCCGCACTCGGCCGCCTAGTGCGGCCGGGGAGCAGGCCTCTTGGACAGGTTGAGAGATAAAAAAATAATAATCCCCGTTCAGTCTCAATGGCAGGGAGCGGGCCGGCCCGGCGGCGGAGAGCGGGCCGCACTCGGCCGCCAAATGCGGCGGGCAGCAGGCCTCTTGGACAGGTTGAGAGATAAAAAAATAATAATTCCCGTTCAGTCTCAATGGCGGGGAGCGGGCCGGCCCGGCGGCGGAGAGCGGGCCGCACTCGGCCGCCGAGAGCGGCCCGGGAGCAGGCCTCTTGGACAGGTTGAGAGTTGAAAAAAAAAATAATCCCCGTTCAGTCTCAATGGCGGGGAGCGGGCCGGCCCGGCGGCGGAGAGCGGGCCGCACTCGGCCGCCGAGTGCGGCCGCGGAGCAGGCCTCTTGGACAGGTTGAGAGATTAAAAAAATAGTCCCGTTCAGTCTCAATGGCGGGGAGCAGGCCGGCCCGGCGGCCCAGAGCGGGCCAGCCCGGCGGCGGAGGGTGGCCCCCCCATTCATTTTCGGCAATACCGCTTGTGTCCGTCAGAGGGCGGTGTAGTAGGCAAAAGGCCATTCATTTTAATGGGCGGCGGAAAGCGGGCCGGTTCGGCGGCCGAGTGCGGCCGGGCAGCAAGCCTCTTGGACAGGTTGAGAGATAAAAAAATAATAATCCCCGTTCAGTCTCAATGGCGGAGAGCGGGCCGGCCCGGCGGCGGAGAGCGGGGGACACTCGGCCGCCGAGTGCGGCCGGGGAGCAGGCCTCTTGGACAGGTTGAGAGATGAAAAAAAATAATCCCTGTTCAGTCTCAATGGCGGGGAGCGGGCCGGCCCGGCGGCGGAGAGCGGGCCGCACTCGGCCGCCAAGTGCGGCCGGGAAGCAGGCCTCTTGGAAAGGTTGAGAGATAAAAAAAATTGCCCCCGTTAAGTCTCAATGGCGGGGAGCTCGCCGGCCCGGCGGGGAGCTCGCCGGCCCGGTGGCGGAGAGCGGGCCGCACTCGGCGGCCGAGTGCGGCCGGGGAGCAGGGCTCTTGGACAGGTTGAGAGATGAAAAAATTAGCCCCCGTTCAGTCTCAATGGCTGGGAGCGGGCCGGCCTGGCGGCCGAGTGCGGCCGAGCAGCAGGCCTCTTGGACAGGTTTAGAGATTTTTAAAAAATGCTAAAAAATGCCCCCGTTCAGTCTCAATGGCGGGGAGCGGGCCGGCCCGGCGGCGGAGAGCGGGCCGCACTCGACCGCCGAGTGCGGCCGGGCAGCAGGCCTCTTGGACAGGTTGAGAGATTTAAAAAAAATTGCCCCCGTTCAGTCTCAATGGCGGGGAACGGACCGGCCCAGCGGCCGAGTGCGGCCGGGCAGCAGGCCTCTTGGACAGGTTGAGAGATTAAAAAAAATTGCCTCCGTTCAGTCTCAATGGCGGGGAGCGGGCCGGCCCGGCGGCGGAGAGCGGGCCGGCCCGGCGGCGGAGAGCGGGCCGCACTAGGCCGCCGAGTGCGGCCGGGGAGCAGGCCTCTTGGACAGGATGAGAGATGAAAAAAAATAATCCCCGTTCAGTCTCAATGGCGGGGAGCGGGCCGGCCCGGCGGCGGAGAGCGGGCCGCACTCGGCCGCCGACTGCGGCCGGGCAGCAAGCATCTTGGACAGGTTGAGAGATAAAAAAAATTAGCCCCCGTTCAGTCTCAATGGCTGGGAGCGGGCCGGCCTGGCGGCCGAGTGCGGCCGAGCAGCAGGCCTCTTGGACAGGTTTAGAGATTTTTAAAAAATGCTAAAAAATGCCCCCGTTCAGTCTCAATGGCGGGGAGCGGCCCGGCCCGGCGGCCGAGTGCGGCCGGGCAGCAGGCCTCTTGGACAGGTTGAGAGATTAAAAAAAATGCCCCCGTTCAGTCTCAATGGCGGGGAGCGGGCCGGGCCGGCGGCTGAGTGCGGCCGGGCAGCAGGACTCTTGTACAGGTTGAGAGAGAAAAAAAATAGTCCCGTTCAGTCTCAATGGCGGGGAGCAGGCCGGCCCGGCGGCGCAGAGCGGGCAGCAGGCCTCTTGGACAGGTTGAGAGAAAAAAAAATTGCCCCCGTTCAGTCTCAATAGCGGGGAGCGGGCCGGGCCGGCGGCAGAGAGAAGGCCGCACTCGGCCGCCAAGTGTGGCCGGGCAGCAGGCCTCTTGGACAGGTTGGGAGATAAAAAATAATAATCCCCGTTCAGTCTTAATGGCGGGGAGCGGGCCGCACTCGGCCGCCGAGTGCGCCCGGGGAGCAGGCCTCTTGGACAGGTTCAGAGATGAAAAAAAAATAATCCCCGTTCAGTCTCAATGGCGGGGAGCGGGCCGGCCCGGCGGCGGAGAGCGGGCCCCACTCGGCCGCCAAGTGCGGCCGGACAGCAGGCCTCTTGGACAGGTTGAGAGATGAAAAAAATAATAATCCCCGTTCATTCTCAATGGCGGGGAGCGGGCCGGCCCGGCGGCGGAGAGCGGGCCGCACTCGGCCGCCGAGTGCGGCCGGGGAGCAGGCCTCTTGGACAGGTTGAGAGATGAAAAAATAATAATCCCCGTTCAGTCTCAATGGCGGGGTGCGGGCCGGCCCGGCGGCCGAGTGCGGCCCGCTCTCTGCCGCCAAGTGCGTCCGGGCAGCAGGCCTCTTGGACAGAATGAGAGATGAAAAAATAATAATCCCCGTTCAGTCTCAATGGCGGGGAGCGGACCGGCCCGGCGGCGGGGAGCGGGCCTCACTCGGTCGCCGAGTGCGGCCGGGGAGCAGGCCTCTTGGACAGGTTTAGAGATTTTTTAAAAATGCTAAAAAATGCCCCCGTTCAGTCTCAATGGCGGGGAGCGGGCCGGCCCGGCGGCCGAGTGCGGCCGGGCAGCAGGCCTCTTGTACAGGTTGAGAGATAAAAAAAATAGTCCCGTTCAGTCTCAATGGCGGGGAGCAAGCCGGCCCGGCGGCGCAGAGCGGGCAGCAGGTCTCTTGGACAAGTTGAGAGATAAAAAAAAAATTGCCCCCGTTCAGTCTCAATTGCGGGGAGCGGGCCGGCCCGGCGGCGGAGAGCAGGCCGCACTCGGCCGCCAAGTGTGGCCGGGCAGCAGGCCTCTTGGACAGGTTGGGAGATAAAAAATAATAATCCCCGTTCAATCTCAATGGCGGGGAGCGGGCCGGACTGGCGGTGGAGAGCGGCAGCCGAGTGCGGCCGGGCAGCAGGCCTCTTGGACAGGTTGGGAGATAAAAAATAATAATCCCCGTTCAGTCTCAATGGCGGGGAGCGGGCCGCACTCGGCCGCCGAGTGCGCCCGGGGAGCAGGCCTCTTGGACAGGTTGAGAGATTTTTAAAAAATGCCCCCGTTCAGTCTCAATGGCGGGGAGCGGGCCGGCCCGGCGGCTGAGTGCGGCCGGGCAGCAGGCCTCTTGGACAGGTTGAGAGATGAAAAAAAAAATCCCCGTTCAGTCTCAATGGCGGGGAGCGGGCCGGCCCGGCGGCGGAGAGCGGGCCGCACTCGGCCGCCGAGTGCGCCCGGGCAGCAGGCCTCTTGGACAGGTTGAGAGATAAAAAAATAATAATCCCCGTTCAGTCTCAATGGCGGGGAGCGGGCCGGCCCGACGGCGGAGAGCAGGCCACACTCGGCTGCCGAGTGCAACCGGGCAGCAGGCCTCATGGACAGGTTGAGAGATAAAAAAAAATTGCGCCCGTTCAGTCTCAATGGCGAGGAGCGGACCGGCCCGGCGGCGGAGAGCGGGCCTCACTCGGCCGCCGAGTGCGCCCGGGGAGCAGGCCTCTTGGACAGGTTGAGAGATGAAAAAAATAATAATCCCCGTTCATTCTCAATGGGGGGGAGCGGGCCGGCCCTGCGGCGGAGAGCGGGCCGCACTCGGCCGCCGAGTGCGGCCGGGGAGCAGGCCTCTTGGACAGGTTGAGAGATGAAAAAATAATAATCCCCGTTCAATCTCAATGGCGGGGTGCGGGCCGGCCCGGCGGCAGAGAGCGGGCCGCACTCGGCCGCCGAGTGCGGCCGGGGAGCAGGCCCCTTGGACAGGTTGCGAGATAAAAAAATAATAATCCCCGTTCAGTCTCAATGGCGGGGAGCGGGCCGGCCCGGCGGCCGAGTGCGGCCCGCTCTCCGCCGCCAAGTGCGTCCGGGCAGCAGGCCTCTTGGACAGAATGAGAGATGAAAAAATAATAATCCCCGTTCAGTCTCAATGGCGGGTAGCGGGCCGGCCCGGCGGCGGGGAGAGGGCCTCACTCGGTCGCCGAGTGCGGCCGGGGAGCAGGCCTCTTGGACAGGTTGGGAGATAAAAAATAATAATCCCCGTTCAGTCTCAATGGCGGGGAGTGGGCCGCACTCGGCCGCCGAGTGCGCCCGGGGAGCAGGCCTCTTGGACAGGTTCAGAGATGAAAAAAAAATAATCCCCGTTCAGTCTCAATGGCGGGGAGCGGGCCGGCCCGGCGGCGGAGAGCGGGCCGCACTCGGCCGCCGAGTGCGCCCGGGCAGCAGGCCTCTTGGACAGGTTGAGAGATAAAAAAATAATAATCCCCGTTCAGTCTCAATGGCGGGGAGCGGGCCGGCCCGACGGCGGAAAGCAGGCCACACTCGGCTGCCGAGTGCAACCGGGCAGCAGGCCTCATGGACAGGTTGAGAGATAAAAAAAAATTGCGCCCGTTCAGTCTCAATGGCGAGGAGCGGACCGGCCCGGCGGCGGAGAGCGGGCCTCACTCGGCCGCCGAGTGCGCCCGGGGAGCAGGCCTCTTGGACAGGTTGAGAGATGAAAAAAATAATAATCCCCGTTCATTCTCAATGGGGGGGAGCGGGCCGGCCCTGCGGCGGAGAGCGGGCCGCACTCGGCCGCCGAGTGCGGCCGGGGAGCAGGCCTCTTGGACAGGTTGAGAGATGAAAAAATAATAATCCCCGTTCAATCTCAATGGCGGGGTGCGGGCCGGCCCGGCGCCCGAGTGCGGCCAGCTCTCCGCCGCCAAGTGCGTCCGGGCAGCAGGCCTCTTGGACAGAATGAGAGATGAAAAAATAATAATCCCCGTTCAGTCTCAATGGCGGGTAGCGGGCCGGCCCGGCGGCGGGGAGAGGGCCTCACTCGGTCGCCGAGTGCGGCCGGGGAGCAGGCCTCTTGGACAGGTTGAGAGATGAAAAAATAATAATCCCCGTTCAATCTCAATGGCGGGGTGCGGGCCGGCCCGGCGCCCGAGTGCGGCCAGCTCTCCGCCGCCAAGTGCGTCCGGGCAGCAGGCCTCTTGGACAGAATGAGAGATGAAAAAATAATAATCCCCGTTCAGTCTCAATGGCGGGTAGCGGGCCGGCCCGGCGGCGGGGAGAGGGCCTCACTCGGTCGCCGAGTGCGGCCGGGGAGCAGGCCTCTTGGACAGGTTGGGAGATAAAAAATAATAATCCCCGTTCAGTCTCAATGGCGGGGAGTGGGCCGCACTCGGCCGCCGAGTGCGCCCGGGGAGCAGGCCTCTTGGACAGGTTCAGAGATGAAAAAAAAATAATCCCCGTTCAGTCTCAATGGCGGGGAGCGGGCCGGCCCGGCGGCGGAGAGCGGGCCGCACTCGGCCGCCGAGTGCGCCCGGGCAGCAGGCCTCTTGGACAGGTTGAGAGATAAAAAAATAATAATCCCCGTTCAGTCTCAATGGCGGGGAGCGGGCCGGCCCGACGGCGGAGAGCAGGCCACACTCGGCTGCCGAGTGCAACCGGGCAGCAGGCCTCATGGACAGGTTGAGAGATAAAAAAAAATTGCGCCCGTTCAGTCTCAATGGCGAGGAGCGGACCGGCCCGGCGGCGGAGAGCGGGCCTCACTCGGCCGCCGAGTGCGCCCGGGGAGCAGGCCTCTTGGACAGGTTGAGAGATGAAAAAAATAATAATCCCCGTTCATTCTCAATGGGGGGGAGCGGGCCGGCCCTGCGGCGGAGAGCGGGCCGCACTCGGCCGCCGAGTGCGGCCGGGGAGCAGGCCTCTTGGACAGGTTGAGAGATGAAAAAATAATAATCCCCGTTCAATCTCAATGGCGGGGTGCGGGCCGGCCCGGCGGCAGAGAGCGGGCCGCACTCGGCCGCCGAGTGCGGCCGGGGAGCAGGCCCCTTGGACAGGTTGCGAGATAAAAAAATAATAATCCCCGTTCAGTCTCAATGGCGGGGAGCGGGCCGGCCCGGCGGCCGAGTGCGGCCCGCTCTCCGCCGCCAAGTGCGTCCGGGCAGCAGGCCTCTTGGACAGAATGAGAGATGAAAAAATAATAATCCCCGTTCAGTCTCAATGGCGGGTAGCGGGCCGGCCCGGCGGCGGGGAGAGGGCCTCACTCGGTCGCCGAGTGCGGCCGGGGAGCAGGCCTCTTGGACAGGTTGGGAGATAAAAAATAATAATCCCCGTTCAGTCTCAATGGCGGGGAGTGGGCCGCACTCGGCCGCCGAGTGCGCCCGGGGAGCAGGCCTCTTGGACAGGTTCAGAGATGAAAAAAAAAATAATCCCCGTTCAGTCTCAATGGCGGGGAGCGGGCCGGCCCGGCGGCGGAGAGCGGGCCGCACTCGGCCGCCGAGTGCGCCCGGGCAGCAGGCCTCTTGGACAGGTTGAGAGATAAAAAAATAATAATCCCCGTTCAGTCTCAATGGCGGGGAGCGGGCCGGCCCGACGGCGGAGAGCAGGCCACACTCGGCTGCCGAGTGCAACCGGGCAGCAGGCCTCATGGACAGGTTGAGAGATTAAAAAAAATTGCGCCCGTTCAGTCTCAATGGCGAGGAGCGGACCGGCCCGGCGGCGGAGAGCGGGCCTCACTCGGCCGCCGAGTGCGCCCGGGGAGCAGGCCTCTTGGACAGGTTGAGAGATGAAAAAAATAATAATCCCCGTTCATTCTCTATCGGGGGGAGCGGGCCGGCCCTGCGGCGGAGAGCGGGCCGCACTCGGCCGCCGAGTGCGGCCGGGGAGCAGGCCTCTTGGACAGGTTGAGAGATGAAAAAATAATAATCCCCGTTCAATCTCAATGGCGGGGTGCGGGCCGGCCCGGCGGCGGGGAGAGGGCCTCACTCGGTCGCCGAGTGCGGCCGGGGAGCAGGCCTCTTGGACAGGTTCAGAGATGAAAAAAAAATAATCCCCGTTCAGTCTCAATGGCGGGGAGCGGGCCGGCCCGGCGGCGGAGAGCGGGCCGCACTCGGCCGCCGACTGCGGCCGGGCAGCAAGCATCTTGGACAGGTTGAGAGATAAAAAAAATTAGCCCCCGTTCAGTCTCAATGGCTGGGAGCGGGCCGGCCTGGCGGCCGAGTGCGGCCGAACAGCAGGCCTCTTGGACAGGTTGAGAGATAAAAAAAAAAAAATCCCCGTTCATTGTCAATGGCGGGGAGCGGGCCGGCCCAGCGGCGGAGAGCGGGCCGCACTCGGCCGCCGAGTGCGGCCTGGGAGCAGGCCCTTTGGACAGGTTGAGAGATAAAAAAATAATAATCCCCGTTCAGTCTCAATGGCGGGGAGCGGGCCGGCCCGACGGCGGAGAGCAGGCCACACTCGGCTGCTGAGTGCAACCGGGCAGCAGGCCTCGTGGACAGGTTGAGAGATAAAAAAAAATTGCCCCCGTTCAGTCTCAATGGCGGGGAGCGGGCCGGCCCGGCGGCGGAAAGCGGGCCTCACTCGGCCGCCGAGTGGGGCCGGGGAGCAGGCCTCTTGGACAGGTTGTGAGATAAAAAAATAATAATGCCCGTTCAGTCTCAATGGCGGGGAGCGGGCCGGCCCGACGGCGGAGAGCAGGCCACACTCGGCTGCTGAGTGCAACCGGGCAGCAGGCCTCGTGGACAGGTTGAGAGATAAAAAAAAATTGCCCCCGTTCAGTCTCAATGGCGGGGAGCGGCCGGCCCGGCGGCGGAGAGCAGGCCTCACTCGGCCGCCGAGTGTGGCCGGGGAGCAGGCCTCTTGGACAGGTTGAGAGATAAAAAAATAATAATCCATGTTCAGTCTCAATGGCGGGGAGCGGGCCGGCCCGGTGGCGGAGAGCGGGCCGCACTCGGCCGCCGAGTGCGGCCGGGGAGCAGGCCTCTTGGACAGGTTGAGAGATAAAAAAATAATAATCCCCGTTCAGTCTCAATGGCGGGGAGCGGGCCGGCCCGGCGGCGGAGAGTGGGCCGCACTCGGCCGCCAAGTGCGGCGGGCAGCAGGCCTCTTGGACAGGTTGAGAGATAAAAAAAAAAAATCCCCTTTCAGTCTCAATGGCGGGGAACGGGCCGGCCCGGCAGCGGAGAGCGGGCGGCACTCGGCCGCCTAGTGCGGCCGGGCAGCAGGCCTCTTGGACAGGTTGAAACATAAAAAAATAATAATATCCGTTCAAAATGGCGGGGAGCGGGCCGGCCCGGCAGCAGAGAGCGTGCCGCACTCGGCCGCCAAGTGCGGCGGGCAGCAGGCTTCTTGGACAGGTTGAGAGATGAAAAAAAAAAAATCCCCGTTCATTCTCAATGGGGGGGGAGCGGGCCGGCCCTGCGGCGGAGAGCGGGCCGCACTCGGCCGCCGAGTGCGGCCGCCGAGTGCGGCCGGGGAGCAGGCCTCTTGGACAGGTTGAGAGATGAAAAAATAATAATCCCCGTTCAGTCTCAATGGCGGGGTGCGGGCCGGCCCGGCGGCCGAGTGCGGCCCGCTCTCTGCCGCCAAGTGCGTCCGGGCAGCAGGCCTCTTGGACAGAATGAGAGATGAAAAAATAATAATCCCCGTTCAGTCTCAATGGCGGGGAGCGGGCCGGCCCGACGGCGGAGAGCAGGCCACACTCGGCTGCCGAGTGCAACCGGGCAGCAGGCCTCATGGACAGGTTGAGAGATAAAAAAAAATTGCGCCCGTTCAGTCTCAATGGCGAGGAGCGGACCGGCCCGGCGGCGGAGAGCGGGCCTCACTCGGCCGCCGAGTGCGCCCGGGGAGCAGGCCTCTTGGACAGGTTGAGAGATGAAAAAAATAATAATCCCCGTTCATTCTCAATGGGGGGGAGCGGGCCGGCCCTGCGGCGGAGAGCGGGCCGCACTCGGCCGCCGAGTGCGGCCGGGGAGCAGGCCTCTTGGACAGGTTGAGAGATGAAAAAATAATAATCCCCGTTCAATCTCAATGGCGGGGTGCGGGCCGGCCCGGCGGCAGAGAGCGGGCCGCACTCGGCCGCCGAGTGCGGCCGGGGAGCAGGCCCCTTGGACAGGTTGCGAGATAAAAAAATAATAATCCCCGTTCAGTCTCAATGGCGGGGAGCGGGCCGGCCCGGCGGCCGAGTGCGGCCCGCTCTCCGCCGCCAAGTGCGTCCGGGCAGCAGGCCTCTTGGACAGAATGAGAGATGAAAAAATAATAATCCCCGTTCAGTCTCAATGGCGGGTAGCGGGCCGGCCCGGCGGCGGGGAGAGGGCCTCACTCGGTCGCCGAGTGCGGCCGGGGAGCAGGCCTCTTGGACAGGTTGGGAGATAAAAAATAATAATCCCCGTTCAGTCTCAATGGCGGGGAGTGGGCCGCACTCGGCCGCCGAGTGCGCCCGGGGAGCAGGCCTCTTGGACAGGTTCAGAGATGAAAAAAAAATAATCCCCGTTCAGTCTCAATGGCGGGGAGCGGGCCGGCCCGGCGGCGGAGAGCGGGCCGCACTCGGCCGCCGAGTGCGCCCGGGCAGCAGGCCTCTTGGACAGGTTGAGAGATAAAAAAATAATAATCCCCGTTCAGTCTCAATGGCGGGGAGCGGGCCGGCCCGACGGCGGAGAGCAGGCCACACTCGGCTGCCGAGTGCAACCGGGCAGCAGGCCTCATGGACAGGTTGAGAGATAAAAAAAAATTGCGCCCGTTCAGTCTCAATGGCGAGGAGCGGACCGGCCCGGCGGCGGAGAGCGGGCCTCACTCGGCCGCCGAGTGCGCCCGGGGAGCAGGCCTCTTGGACAGGTTGAGAGATGAAAAAAATAATAATCCCCGTTCATTCTCAATGGGGGGGAGCGGGCCGGCCCTGCGGCGGAGAGCGGGCCGCACTCGGCCGCCGAGTGCGGCCGGGGAGCAGGCCTCTTGGACAGGTTGAGAGATGAAAAAATAATAATCCCCGTTCAATCTCAATGGCGGGGTGCGGGCCGGCCCGGCGCCCGAGTGCGGCCAGCTCTCCGCCGCCAAGTGCGTCCGGGCAGCAGGCCTCTTGGACAGAATGAGAGATGAAAAAATAATAATCCCCGTTCAGTCTCAATGGCGGGTAGCGGGCCGGCCCGGCGGCGGGGAGAGGGCCTCACTCGGTCGCCGAGTGCGGCCGGGGAGCAGGCCTCTTGGACAGGTTGGGAGATAAAAAATAATAATCCCCGTTCAGTCTCAATGGCGGGGAGTGGGCCGCACTCGGCCGCCGAGTGCGCCCGGGGAGCAGGCCTCTTGGACAGGTTCAGAGATGAAAAAAAAATAATCCCCGTTCAGTCTCAATGGCGGGGAGCGGGCCGGCCCGGCGGCGGAGAGCGGGCCGCACTCGGCCGCCGAGTGCGCCCGGGCAGCAGGCCTCTTGGACAGGTTGAGAGATAAAAAAATAATAATCCCCGTTCAGTCTCAATGGCGGGGAGCGGGCCGGCCCGACGGCGGAGAGCAGGCCACACTCGGCTGCCGAGTGCAACCGGGCAGCAGGCCTCATGGACAGGTTGAGAGATAAAAAAAAATTGCGCCCGTTCAGTCTCAATGGCGAGGAGCGGACCGGCCCGGCGGCGGAGAGCGGGCCTCACTCGGCCGCCGAGTGCGCCCGGGGAGCAGGCCTCTTGGACAGGTTGAGAGATGAAAAAAATAATAATCCCCGTTCATTCTCAATGGGGGGGAGCGGGCCGGCCCTGCGGCGGAGAGCGGGCCGCACTCGGCCGCCGAGTGCGGCCGGGGAGCAGGCCTCTTGGACAGGTTGAGAGATGAAAAAATAATAATCCCCGTTCAATCTCAATGGCGGGGTGCGGGCCGGCCCGGCGGCAGAGAGCGGGCCGCACTCGGCCGCCGAGTGCGGCCGGGGAGCAGGCCCCTTGGACAGGTTGCGAGATAAAAAAATAATAATCCCCGTTCAGTCTCAATGGCGGGGAGCGGGCCGGCCCGGCGGCCGAGTGCGGCCCGCTCTCCGCCGCCAAGTGCGTCCGGGCAGCAGGCCTCTTGGACAGAATGAGAGATGAAAAAATAATAATCCCCGTTCAGTCTCAATGGCGGGTAGCGGGCCGGCCCGGCGGCGGGGAGAGGGCCTCACTCGGTCGCCGAGTGCGGCCGGGGAGCAGGCCTCTTGGACAGGTTGGGAGATAAAAAATAATAATCCCCGTTCAGTCTCAATGGCGGGGAGTGGGCCGCACTCGGCCGCCGAGTGCGCCCGGGGAGCAGGCCTCTTGGACAGGTTCAGAGATGAAAAAAAAATAATCCCCGTTCAGTCTCAATGGCGGGGAGCGGGCCGGCCCGGCGGCGGAGAGCGGGCCGCACTCGGCCGCCGAGTGCGCCCGGGCAGCAGGCCTCTTGGACAGGTTGAGAGATAAAAAAATAATAATCCCCGTTCAGTCTCAATGGCGGGGAGCGGGCCGGCCCGACGGCGGAGAGCAGGCCACACTCGGCTGCCGAGTGCAACCGGGCAGCAGGCCTCATGGACAGGTTGAGAGATAAAAAAAAATTGCGCCCGTTCAGTCTCAATGGCGAGGAGCGGACCGGCCCGGCGGCGGAGAGCGGGCCTCACTCGGCCGCCGAGTGCGCCCGGGGAGCAGGCCTCTTGGACAGGTTGAGAGATGAAAAAAATAATAATCCCCGTTCATTCTCTATCGGGGGGAGCGGGCCGGCCCTGCGGCGGAGAGCGGGCCGCACTCGGCCGCCGAGTGCGGCCGGGGAGCAGGCCTCTTGGACAGGTTGAGAGATGAAAAAATAATAATCCCCGTTCAATCTCAATGGCGGGGTGCGGGCCGGCCCGGCGGCGGGGAGAGGGCCTCACTCGGTCGCCGAGTGCGCCCGGGGAGCAGGCCTCTTGGACAGGTTCAGAGATGAAAAAAATAATAATCCCCGTTCATTCTCAATGGGGGGGAGCGGGCCGGCCCTGCGGCGGAGAGCGGGCCGCACTCGGCCGCCGAGTGCGGCCGGGGAGCAGGCCTCTTGGACAGGTTGAGAGATGAAAAAATAATAATCCCCGTTCAATCTCAATGGCGGGGTGCGGGCCGGCCCGGCGCCCGAGTGCGGCCAGCTCTCCGCCGCCAAGTGCGTCCGGGCAGCAGGCCTCTTGGACAGAATGAGAGATGAAAAAATAATAATCCCCGTTCAGTCTCAATGGCGGGTAGCGGGCCGGCCCGGCGGCGGGGAGAGGGCCTCACTCGGTCGCCGAGTGCGGCCGGGGAGCAGGCCTCTTGGACAGGTTGAGAGATGAAAAAATAATAATCCCCGTTCAATCTCAATGGCGGGGTGCGGGCCGGCCCGGCGCCCGAGTGCGGCCAGCTCTCCGCCGCCAAGTGCGTCCGGGCAGCAGGCCTCTTGGACAGAATGAGAGATGAAAAAATAATAATCCCCGTTCAGTCTCAATGGCGGGTAGCGGGCCGGCCCGGCGGCGGGGAGAGGGCCTCACTCGGTCGCCGAGTGCGGCCGGGGAGCAGGCCTCTTGGACAGGTTGGGAGATAAAAAATAATAATCCCCGTTCAGTCTCAATGGCGGGGAGTGGGCCGCACTCGGCCGCCGAGTGCGCCCGGGGAGCAGGCCTCTTGGACAGGTTCAGAGATGAAAAAAAAATAATCCCCGTTCAGTCTCAATGGCGGGGAGCGGGCCGGCCCGGCGGCGGAGAGCGGGCCGCACTCGGCCGCCGAGTGCGCCCGGGCAGCAGGCCTCTTGGACAGGTTGAGAGATAAAAAAATAATAATCCCCGTTCAGTCTCAATGGCGGGGAGCGGGCCGGCCCGACGGCGGAGAGCAGGCCACACTCGGCTGCCGAGTGCAACCGGGCAGCAGGCCTCATGGACAGGTTGAGAGATAAAAAAAAATTGCGCCCGTTCAGTCTCAATGGCGAGGAGCGGACCGGCCCGGCGGCGGAGAGCGGGCCTCACTCGGCCGCCGAGTGCGCCCGGGGAGCAGGCCTCTTGGACAGGTTGAGAGATGAAAAAAATAATAATCCCCGTTCATTCTCAATGGGGGGGAGCGGGCCGGCCCTGCGGCGGAGAGCGGGCCGCACTCGGCCGCCGAGTGCGGCCGGGGAGCAGGCCTCTTGGACAGGTTGAGAGATGAAAAAATAATAATCCCCGTTCAATCTCAATGGCGGGGTGCGGGCCGGCCCGGCGGCAGAGAGCGGGCCGCACTCGGCCGCCGAGTGCGGCCGGGGAGCAGGCCCCTTGGACAGGTTGCGAGATAAAAAAATAATAATCCCCGTTCAGTCTCAATGGCGGGGAGCGGGCCGGCCCGGCGGCCGAGTGCGGCCCGCTCTCCGCCGCCAAGTGCGTCCGGGCAGCAGGCCTCTTGGACAGAATGAGAGATGAAAAAATAATAATCCCCGTTCAGTCTCAATGGCGGGTAGCGGGCCGGCCCGGCGGCGGGGAGAGGGCCTCACTCGGTCGCCGAGTGCGGCCGGGGAGCAGGCCTCTTGGACAGGTTGGGAGATAAAAAATAATAATCCCCGTTCAGTCTCAATGGCGGGGAGTGGGCCGCACTCGGCCGCCGAGTGCGCCCGGGGAGCAGGCCTCTTGGACAGGTTCAGAGATGAAAAAAAAATAATCCCCGTTCAGTCTCAATGGCGGGGAGCGGGCCGGCCCGGCGGCGGAGAGCGGGCCGCACTCGGCCGCCGAGTGCGCCCGGGCAGCAGGCCTCTTGGACAGGTTGAGAGATAAAAAAATAATAATCCCCGTTCAGTCTCAATGGCGGGGAGCGGGCCGGCCCGACGGCGGAGAGCAGGCCACACTCGGCTGCCGAGTGCAACCGGGCAGCAGGCCTCATGGACAGGTTGAGAGATAAAAAAAAATTGCGCCCGTTCAGTCTCAATGGCGAGGAGCGGACCGGCCCGGCGGCGGAGAGCGGGCCTCACTCGGCCGCCGAGTGCGCCCGGGGAGCAGGCCTCTTGGACAGGTTGAGAGATGAAAAAAATAATAATCCCCGTTCATTCTCTATCGGGGGGAGCGGGCCGGCCCTGCGGCGGAGAGCGGGCCGCACTCGGCCGCCGAGTGCGGCCGGGGAGCAGGCCTCTTGGACAGGTTGAGAGATGAAAAAATAATAATCCCCGTTCAATCTCAATGGCGGGGTGCGGGCCGGCCCGGCGGCGGGGAGAGGGCCTCACTCGGTCGCCGAGTGCGGCCGGGGAGCAGGCCTCTTGGACAGGTTCAGAGATGAAAAAAAAATAATCCCCGTTCAGTCTCAATGGCGGGGAGCGGGCCGGCCCTGCGGCGGAGAGCGGGCCGCACTCGGCCGCCGACTGCGGCCGGGCAGCAAGCATCTTGGACAGGTTGAGAGATAAAAAAAATTAGCCCCCGTTCAGTCTCAATGGCTGGGAGCGGGCCGGCCTGGCGGCCGAGTGCGGCCGAACAGCAGGCCTCTTGGACAGGTTGAGAGATAAAAAAAAAAAAATCCCCGTTCATTGTCAATGGCGGGGAGCGGGCCGGCCCAGCGGCGGAGAGCGGGCCGCACTCGGCCGCCGAGTGCGGCCTGGGAGCAGGCCCTTTGGACAGGTTGAGAGATAAAAAAATAATAATCCCCGTTCAGTCTCAATGGCGGGGAGCGGGCCGGCCCGACGGCGGAGAGCAGGCCACACTCGGCTGCTGAGTGCAACCGGGCAGCAGGCCTCGTGGACAGGTTGAGAGATAAAAAAAAATTGCCCCCGTTCAGTCTCAATGGCGGGGAGCGGGCCGGCCCGGCGGCGGAAAGCGGGCCTCACTCGGCCGCCGAGTGGGGCCGGGGAGCAGGCCTCTTGGACAGGTTGTGAGATAAAAAAATAATAATGCCCGTTCAGTCTCAATGGCGGGGAGCGGGCCGGCCCGACGGCGGAGAGCAGGCCACACTCGGCTGCTGAGTGCAACCGGGCAGCAGGCCTCGTGGACAGGTTGAGAGATAAAAAAAAATTGCCCCCGTTCAGTCTCAATGGCGGGGAGCGGCCGGCCCGGCGGCGGAGAGCAGGCCTCACTCGGCCGCCGAGTGTGGCCGGGGAGCAGGCCTCTTGGACAGGTTGAGAGATAAAAAAATAATAATCCATGTTCAGTCTCAATGGCGGGGAGCGGGCCGGCCCGGTGGCGGAGAGCGGGCCGCACTCGGCCGCCGAGTGCGGCCGGGGAGCAGGCCTCTTGGACAGGTTGAGAGATAAAAAAATAATAATCCCCGTTCAGTCTCAATGGCGGGGAGCGGGCCGGCCCGGCGGCGGAGAGTGGGCCGCACTCGGCCGCCAAGTGCGGCGGGCAGCAGGCCTCTTGGACAGGTTGAGAGATAAAAAAAAAAAATCCCCTTTCAGTCTCAATGGCGGGGAACGGGCCGGCCCGGCAGCGGAGAGCGGGCGGCACTCGGCCGCCTAGTGCGGCCGGGCAGCAGGCCTCTTGGACAGGTTGAAACATAAAAAAATAATAATATCCGTTCAAAATGGCGGGGAGCGGGCCGGCCCGGCAGCAGAGAGCGTGCCGCACTCGGCCGCCAAGTGCGGCGGGCAGCAGGCTTCTTGGACAGGTTGAGAGATGAAAAAAAAAAAATCCCCGTTCATTCTCAATGGGGGGGGAGCGGGCCGGCCCTGCGGCGGAGAGCGGGCCGCACTCGGCCGCCGAGTGCGGCCGCCGAGTGCGGCCGGGGAGCAGGCCTCTTGGACAGGTTGAGAGATGAAAAAATAATAATCCCCGTTCAGTCTCAATGGCGGGGTGCGGGCCGGCCCGGCGGCCGAGTGCGGCCCGCTCTCTGCCGCCAAGTGCGTCCGGGCAGCAGGCCTCTTGGACAGAATGAGAGATGAAAAAATAATAATCCCCGTTCAGTCTCAATGGCGGGGAGCGGGCCGGCCCGACGGCGGAGAGCAGGCCACACTCGGCTGCCGAGTGCAACCGGGCAGCAGGCCTCATGGACAGGTTGAGAGATAAAAAAAAATTGCGCCCGTTCAGTCTCAATGGCGAGGAGCGGACCGGCCCGGCGGCGGAGAGCGGGCCTCACTCGGCCGCCGAGTGCGCCCGGGGAGCAGGCCTCTTGGACAGGTTGAGAGATGAAAAAAATAATAATCCCCGTTCATTCTCAATGGGGGGGAGCGGGCCGGCCCTGCGGCGGAGAGCGGGCCGCACTCGGCCGCCGAGTGCGGCCGGGGAGCAGGCCTCTTGGACAGGTTGAGAGATGAAAAAATAATAATCCCCGTTCAATCTCAATGGCGGGGTGCGGGCCGGCCCGGCGGCAGAGAGCGGGCCGCACTCGGCCGCCGAGTGCGGCCGGGGAGCAGGCCCCTTGGACAGGTTGCGAGATAAAAAAATAATAATCCCCGTTCAGTCTCAATGGCGGGGAGCGGGCCGGCCCGGCGGCCGAGTGCGGCCCGCTCTCCGCCGCCAAGTGCGTCCGGGCAGCAGGCCTCTTGGACAGAATGAGAGATGAAAAAATAATAATCCCCGTTCAGTCTCAATGGCGGGTAGCGGGCCGGCCCGGCGGCGGGGAGAGGGCCTCACTCGGTCGCCGAGTGCGGCCGGGGAGCAGGCCTCTTGGACAGGTTGGGAGATAAAAAATAATAATCCCCGTTCAGTCTCAATGGCGGGGAGTGGGCCGCACTCGGCCGCCGAGTGCGCCCGGGGAGCAGGCCTCTTGGACAGGTTCAGAGATGAAAAAAAAATAATCCCCGTTCAGTCTCAATGGCGGGGAGCGGGCCGGCCCGGCGGCGGAGAGCGGGCCGCACTCGGCCGCCGAGTGCGCCCGGGCAGCAGGCCTCTTGGACAGGTTGAGAGATAAAAAAATAATAATCCCCGTTCAGTCTCAATGGCGGGGAGCGGGCCGGCCCGACGGCGGAGAGCAGGCCACACTCGGCTGCCGAGTGCAACCGGGCAGCAGGCCTCATGGACAGGTTGAGAGATAAAAAAAAATTGCGCCCGTTCAGTCTCAATGGCGAGGAGCGGACCGGCCCGGCGGCGGAGAGCGGGCCTCACTCGGCCGCCGAGTGCGCCCGGGGAGCAGGCCTCTTGGACAGGTTGAGAGATGAAAAAAATAATAATCCCCGTTCATTCTCAATGGGGGGGAGCGGGCCGGCCCTGCGGCGGAGAGCGGGCCGCACTCGGCCGCCGAGTGCGGCCGGGGAGCAGGCCTCTTGGACAGGTTGAGAGATGAAAAAATAATAATCCCCGTTCAATCTCAATGGCGGGGTGCGGGCCGGCCCGGCGCCCGAGTGCGGCCAGCTCTCCGCCGCCAAGTGCGTCCGGGCAGCAGGCCTCTTGGACAGAATGAGAGATGAAAAAATAATAATCCCCGTTCAGTCTCAATGGCGGGTAGCGGGCCGGCCCGGCGGCGGGGAGAGGGCCTCACTCGGTCGCCGAGTGCGGCCGGGGAGCAGGCCTCTTGGACAGGTTGGGAGATAAAAAATAATAATCCCCGTTCAGTCTCAATGGCGGGGAGTGGGCCGCACTCGGCCGCCGAGTGCGCCCGGGGAGCAGGCCTCTTGGACAGGTTCAGAGATGAAAAAAAAATAATCCCCGTTCAGTCTCAATGGCGGGGAGCGGGCCGGCCCGGCGGCGGAGAGCGGGCCGCACTCGGCCGCCGAGTGCGCCCGGGCAGCAGGCCTCTTGGACAGGTTGAGAGATAAAAAAATAATAATCCCCGTTCAGTCTCAATGGCGGGGAGCGGGCCGGCCCGACGGCGGAGAGCAGGCCACACTCGGCTGCCGAGTGCAACCGGGCAGCAGGCCTCATGGACAGGTTGAGAGATAAAAAAAAATTGCGCCCGTTCAGTCTCAATGGCGAGGAGCGGACCGGCCCGGCGGCGGAGAGCGGGCCTCACTCGGCCGCCGAGTGCGCCCGGGGAGCAGGCCTCTTGGACAGGTTGAGAGATGAAAAAAATAATAATCCCCGTTCATTCTCAATGGGGGGGAGCGGGCCGGCCCTGCGGCGGAGAGCGGGCCGCACTCGGCCGCCGAGTGCGGCCGGGGAGCAGGCCTCTTGGACAGGTTGAGAGATGAAAAAATAATAATCCCCGTTCAATCTCAATGGCGGGGTGCGGGCCGGCCCGGCGGCAGAGAGCGGGCCGCACTCGGCCGCCGAGTGCGGCCGGGGAGCAGGCCCCTTGGACAGGTTGCGAGATAAAAAAATAATAATCCCCGTTCAGTCTCAATGGCGGGGAGCGGGCCGGCCCGGCGGCCGAGTGCGGCCCGCTCTCCGCCGCCAAGTGCGTCCGGGCAGCAGGCCTCTTGGACAGAATGAGAGATGAAAAAATAATAATCCCCGTTCAGTCTCAATGGCGGGTAGCGGGCCGGCCCGGCGGCGGGGAGAGGGCCTCACTCGGTCGCCGAGTGCGGCCGGGGAGCAGGCCTCTTGGACAGGTTGGGAGATAAAAAATAATAATCCCCGTTCAGTCTCAATGGCGGGGAGTGGGCCGCACTCGGCCGCCGAGTGCGCCCGGGGAGCAGGCCTCTTGGACAGGTTCAGAGATGAAAAAAAAATAATCCCCGTTCAGTCTCAATGGCGGGGAGCGGGCCGGCCCGGCGGCGGAGAGCGGGCCGCACTCGGCCGCCGAGTGCGCCCGGGCAGCAGGCCTCTTGGACAGGTTGAGAGATAAAAAAATAATAATCCCCGTTCAGTCTCAATGGCGGGGAGCGGGCCGGCCCGACGGCGGAGAGCAGGCCACACTCGGCTGCCGAGTGCAACCGGGCAGCAGGCCTCATGGACAGGTTGAGAGATAAAAAAAAATTGCGCCCGTTCAGTCTCAATGGCGAGGAGCGGACCGGCCCGGCGGCGGAGAGCGGGCCTCACTCGGCCGCCGAGTGCGCCCGGGGAGCAGGCCTCTTGGACAGGTTGAGAGATGAAAAAAATAATAATCCCCGTTCATTCTCTATCGGGGGGAGCGGGCCGGCCCTGCGGCGGAGAGCGGGCCGCACTCGGCCGCCGAGTGCGGCCGGGGAGCAGGCCTCTTGGACAGGTTGAGAGATGAAAAAATAATAATCCCCGTTCAATCTCAATGGCGGGGTGCGGGCCGGCCCGGCGGCGGGGAGAGGGCCTCACTCGGTCGCCGAGTGCGGCCGGGGAGCAGGCCTCTTGGACAGGTTCAGAGATGAAAAAAAAATAATCCCCGTTCAGTCTCAATGGCGGGGAGCGGGCCGGCCCGGCGGCGGAGAGCGGGCCGCACTCGGCCGCCGACTGCGGCCGGGCAGCAAGCATCTTGGACAGGTTGAGAGATAAAAAAAATTAGCCCCCGTTCAGTCTCAATGGCTGGGAGCGGGCCGGCCTGGCGGCCGAGTGCGGCCGAACAGCAGGCCTCTTGGACAGGTTGAGAGATAAAAAAAAAAAAATCCCCGTTCATTGTCAATGGCGGGGAGCGGGCCGGCCCAGCGGCGGAGAGCGGGCCGCACTCGGCCGCCGAGTGCGGCCTGGGAGCAGGCCCTTTGGACAGGTTGAGAGATAAAAAAATAATAATCCCCGTTCAGTCTCAATGGCGGGGAGCGGGCCGGCCCGACGGCGGAGAGCAGGCCACACTCGGCTGCTGAGTGCAACCGGGCAGCAGGCCTCGTGGACAGGTTGAGAGATAAAAAAAAATTGCCCCCGTTCAGTCTCAATGGCGGGGAGCGGGCCGGCCCGGCGGCGGAAAGCGGGCCTCACTCGGCCGCCGAGTGGGGCCGGGGAGCAGGCCTCTTGGACAGGTTGTGAGATAAAAAAATAATAATGCCCGTTCAGTCTCAATGGCGGGGAGCGGGCCGGCCCGACGGCGGAGAGCAGGCCACACTCGGCTGCTGAGTGCAACCGGGCAGCAGGCCTCGTGGACAGGTTGAGAGATAAAAAAAAATTGCCCCCGTTCAGTCTCAATGGCGGGGAGCGGCCGGCCCGGCGGCGGAGAGCAGGCCTCACTCGGCCGCCGAGTGTGGCCGGGGAGCAGGCCTCTTGGACAGGTTGAGAGATAAAAAAATAATAATCCATGTTCAGTCTCAATGGCGGGGAGCGGGCCGGCCCGGTGGCGGAGAGCGGGCCGCACTCGGCCGCCGAGTGCGGCCGGGGAGCAGGCCTCTTGGACAGGTTGAGAGATAAAAAAATAATAATCCCCGTTCAGTCTCAATGGCGGGGAGCGGGCCGGCCCGGCGGCGGAGAGTGGGCCGCACTCGGCCGCCAAGTGCGGCGGGCAGCAGGCCTCTTGGACAGGTTGAGAGATAAAAAAAAAAAATCCCCTTTCAGTCTCAATGGCGGGGAACGGGCCGGCCCGGCAGCGGAGAGCGGGCGGCACTCGGCCGCCTAGTGCGGCCGGGCAGCAGGCCTCTTGGACAGGTTGAAACATAAAAAAATAATAATATCCGTTCAAAATGGCGGGGAGCGGGCCGGCCCGGCAGCAGAGAGCGTGCCGCACTCGGCCGCCAAGTGCGGCGGGCAGCAGGCTTCTTGGACAGGTTGAGAGATGAAAAAAAAAAAATCCCCGTTCATTCTCAATGGGGGGGGAGCGGGCCGGCCCTGCGGCGGAGAGCGGGCCGCACTCGGCCGCCGAGTGCGGCCGCCGAGTGCGGCCGGGGAGCAGGCCTCTTGGACAGGTTGAGAGATGAAAAAATAATAATCCCCGTTCAATCTCAATGGCGGGGTGCGGGCCGGCCCGGCGGCAGAGAGCGGGCCGCACTCGGCCGCCGAGTGCGGCCGGGGAGCAGGCCCCTTGGACAGGTTGCGAGATAAAAAAATAATAATCCCCGTTCAGTCTCAATGGCGGGGAGCGGGCCGGCCCGGCGGCCGAGTGCGGCCCGCTCTCCGCCGCCAAGTGCGTCCGGGCAGCAGGCCTCTTGGACAGAATGAGAGATGAAAAAATAATAATCCCCGTTCAGTCTCAATGGCGGGTAGCGGGCCGGCCCGGCGGCGGGGAGAGGGCCTCACTCGGTCGCCGAGTGCGGCCGGGGAGCAGGCCTCTTGGACAGGTTGGGAGATAAAAAATAATAATCCCCGTTCAGTCTCAATGGCGGGGAGCGGGCCGCACTCGGCCGCCGAGTGCGCCCGGGGAGCAGGCCTCTTGGACAGGTTCAGAGATTAAAAAAATAATAATCCCCGTTCAGTCTCAATGGCGGGGAGCGGGCCGGCCCGACGGCGGAGAGCGGGCCGCACTCGGCTGCCGAGTGCAACCGGGCAGCAGGCCTCATGGACAGGTTGAGAGATAAAAAAAAATTGCGCCCGTTCAGTCTCAATGGCGAGGAGCGGACCGGCCCGGCGGCGGAGAGCGGGCCGCACTCGGCCGCCGAGTGCGGCCGGGGAGCAGGCCTCTTGGACAGGTTGAGAGATAAAAAAATAATAATCCCCGTTCATTCTCTATCGGGGGGAGCGGGCCGGCCCTGCGGCGGAGAGCGGGCCGCACTCGGCCGCCGAGTGCGGCCGGGGAGCAGGCCTCTTGGACAGGTTGAGAGATGAAAAAATAATAATCCCCGTTCAATCTCAATGGCGGGGTGCGGGCCGGCCCGGCGGCGGGGAGAGGGCCTCACTCGGTCGCCGAGTGCGGCCGGGGAGCAGGCCTCTTGGACAGGTTCAGAGATGAAAAAAAAATAATCCCCGTTCAGTCTCAATGGCGGGGAGCGGGCCGGCCCGGCGGCGGAGAGCGGGCCGCACTCGGCCGCCGACTGCGGCCGGGCAGCAAGCATCTTGGACAGGTTGAGAGATAAAAAAAATTAGCCCCCGTTCAGTCTCAATGGCTGGGAGCGGGCCGGCCTGGCGGCCGAGTGCGGCCGAGCAGCAGGCCTCTTGGACAGGTTGAGAGATAAAAAAAAAAAATCCCCGTTCATTGTCAATGGCGGGGAGCGGGCCGGCCCGGCGGCGGAGAGCGGGCCGCACTCGGCCGCCGAGTGCGGCCTGGGAGCAGGCCCTTTGGACAGGTTGAGAGATAAAAAAATAATAATCCCCGTTCAGTCTCAATGGCGGGGAGCGGGCCGGCCCGACGGCGGAGAGCAGGCCACACTCGGCTGCTGAGTGCAACCGGGCAGCAGGCCTCGTGGACAGGTTGAGAGATAAAAAAAAATTGCCCCCGTTCAGTCTCAATGGCGGGGAGCGGGCCGGCCCGGCGGCGGAAAGCGGGCCTCAATCGGCCGCCGAGTGGGGCCGGGGAGCAGGCCTCTTGGACAGGTTGTGAGATAAAAAAATAATAATCCCCGTTCAGTCTCAATGGCGGGGAGCGGGCCGGCCCGACGGCGGAGAGCAGGCCACACTCGGCTGCTGAGTGCAACCGGGCAGCAGGCCTCGTGGACAGGTTGAGAGATAATAAAAAATTGCCCCCGTTCAGTCTCAATGGCGGGGAGCGGCCGGCCCGGCGGCGGAGAGCAGGCCTCACTCGGCCGCCGAGTGTGGCCGGGGAGCAGGCCTCTTGGACAGGTTGAGAGATAAAAAAATAATAATCCTCGTTCAGTCTCAATGGCGGGGAGCGGGCCGGCCCGGCGGCGGAGAGTGGGCCGCACTCGGCCACCAAGTGCGGCGGGCAGCAGGCCTCTTGGACAGGTTGAGAGATAAAAAAAAAAAATCCCCTTTCAGTCTCAATGGCGGGGAACGGGCCGGCCCGGCGGCGGAGAGCGGGCGGCACTCGGCCGCCTAGTGCGGCCGGGCAGCAGGCCTCTTGGACAGGTTGAAACATAAAAAAATAATAATATCCGTTCAAAATGGCGGGGAGCGGGCCGGCCCGGCAGCAGAGAGCGTGCCGCACTCGGCCGCCAAGTGCGGTGGGCAGCAGGCTTCTTGGACAGGTTGAGAGATGAAAAAAAAAAAAATCCCCGTTCAGTCTCAATGGCGGGGAGCGGGCCAGCCCGGCGGCGGAGAGAAGGCCGCACTCGGCCGCCAAGTGTGGCCGGGCAGCAGGCCTCTTGGACAGGTTGGGAGGTAAAAAATAATAATCCCCGTTCAGTCTCAATGGCGGGGAGCGGGCCGCACTCGGCCGCCGAGTGCGGCCGGGGAGCAGGCCTCTTGGACAGGTTGAGAGATGAAAAAATAATAATCCCCGTTCAGTCTCAATGGCGGGGAGCGGGCCGGCCCGGCGGCAGAGTGCGGGCCGCACCAGCCGCCGAGTGCGGCCGGGGAGCAGGCCTCTTGGACAGGTTGGGAGATAAAAAATAATAATCCCCATTCAGTCTCAATGGCGGGGAGCGGGCTGCACTCGGCCGCCGAGCGCGCCCGGGGAGCAGGCCTCTTGGACAGGTTGAGAGATAAAAAAATATTGCCCCCGTTCAGTCTCAATGGCGGGGAGCGGGCCGGTCCGGCGGCGGAGAGCGCGCCGCACTCCGAGTGCGGCCGGTCAGCAGGCCTCTTGGACAGGTTGAGAGATAAAAAAAAATGCCCCCGTTCAGTCTCAATGGCGGGGAGTGGGCCGGCCCGGCGGCTGAGTGCGGCCGGGCAGCAGGCCTCTTGTACAGGTTGAGAGATAAAAAAAATAGTCCCGTTCAGTCTCAATGGCGGGGAGCAGGCCGGGCCGGCGGCGCAGAGCGGGCAGCAGGCCTCTTGGACAGGTTGAGAGATAAAAAAAAAATTGCCCCCGTTCAGTCTCAATAGCGGGGAGCGGGGAGCGGGCCGGCCCGGCGGCGGAGAGCAGGCCGCACTCGGCCGCCAAGTGTGGCCGGGCAGCAGGCCTCTTGGACAGGTTGGGAGATAAAAAATAATAATAATCCCCGTTCAATCTCAATGGCGGGGAGCGGGCCGGCCTGGCGGTGGATTAGCGGCGGCCGAGTGCGGCCGGGCAGCAGGCCTCTTGGACAGGTTGGGAGATAAAAAATAATAATCCCCGTTCAGTCTCAATGGCGGGGAGCGGGCCGGCCTGGCGGCCGAGTGCGGCCGAGCAGCAGGCCTCTTGGACAGGTTGAGAGATAAAAAAAAAATAATCCCCGTTCAGTCTCAATGGCGGGTAGCGGGCCGGCCCGGCCGCTGAGAGCGGGCCGCACTCGGCCGCCGACTGCGGCCGGGCAACAAGCATCTTGGACAGGTTGAGAGATAAAAAAAATTAGCCCCCGTTCAGTCTCAATGGCTGGGAGCGGGCCGGCCTGGCGGCCGAGTGCGGCCGAGCAGCAGGCCTCTTGGACAGGTTGAGAGATAAAAAAAAAATAATCCCCGTTCAGTCTCAATGGCGGGTAGCGGGCCGGCCCGGCGGCAGAGAGCGGGCCGCACTCGGCCGCCGAGTGCGGCCGGGGAGCAGGCCCCTTGGACAGGTTGCGAGATAAAAAAATAATAATCCCCGTTCAGTCTCAATGGCGGGGAGCGGACCGGCCCGGCGGCGGAGAGCGGGCCGCACTCGGCCGCCAAGTGCGTCCGGGCAGCAGGCCTCTTGGACAGAATGAGAGATGAAAAAATAATAATCCCCGTTCAGTCTCAATGGCTGGGAGCGGGCCGGCCTGGCGGCCGAGTGCGGCCGAGCAGCAGGCCTCTTGGACAGGTTGAGAGATAAAAAAAAAAAAATCCCCGTTCAGTCTCAATGGCGGGTAGCGGGCCGGCCCGGCCGGTGAGAGCGGGCCGCACGCGGCCGCCAAGTGTGGCCGGGCAGCAGGCCTCTTGGACAGGTTGAGAGATGAAAAAAAAAATAATCCGCGTTCAGTCTCAATGGCGGGGAGCGGGCCGGCCCGGCGGCGGAGAGCGGGCCGCACTCGGCCGCCGAGTGCGCCCGGGGAGCAGGCCTCTTGGACAGGTTGAGAGATGAAAAAAATAATAATCCCCGTTCATTCTCAATGGCGGGGAGCGGGCCGGCCCGGCGGCGGAGAGCGGGCCGCATTCGGGCGCCGAGTGCGGCCGGGGAGCAGGCCTCTTGGACAGGTTGAGAGATGAAAAAATAATAATCCCCATTCAGTCTCAATGGCGGGGTGCGGGCCGGCCCGGCGGCAGAGAGCGGGCCGCACTCGGCCGCCGAGTGCGGCCGGGGAGCAGGCCCCTTGGACAGGTTGCGAGATAAAAAAAAAATAATCCCCGTTCAGTCTCAATGGCGGGGAGCGGACCGGCCCGGCGGCGGGGAGCGGGCCTCACTCGGTCGCCGAGTGCGGCCGGGGAGCAGGCCTCTTGGACAGGTTTAGAGATTTTTTAAAAATGCTAAAAAATGCCCACGTTCAGTCTCAATGGCGGGGAGCGGGCCGGCCCGGCGGCCGAGTGCGGCCGGGCAGCAGGCCTCTTGGACAGGTTGAGAGATTTAAAAAAAATGCCCCCGTTCAGTCTCAATGGCGGGGAGCGGGCCGGCCCAGGCGGCTGAGTGCGGCCGGGCAGCAGGCCTCTTGTACAGGTTGAGAGATAAAAAAAATAGTCCCGTTCAGTCTCAATGGCGGGGAGCAGGCCGGCCCGGCGGCGCAGAGCGGGCAGCAGGCCTCTTGGACAGGTTGAGAGATAAAAAAAAAAATTGCCCCCGTTCAGTCTCAATAGCGGGGAGCGGGCTGGCCCGGCGGCGGAGAGCAGGCCGCACTCGGCCGCCAAGTGTGGCTGGGCAGCAGGCCTCTTGGACAGGTTGGGAGATAAAAAATAATAATCCCCGTTCAAAATGGCGGGGAGCGGGCCGGCCCGGCGGCGGAGAGCGGCGGCCGAGTGCGGCCGGGCAGCAGGCACTCGGCCGCCAAGTGCGGCCGGGCAGCAGGCCTCTTGGACAGATTGAGAGATAAAAAAAAAAAAAATCCCCGGCCCGTCTCAATGGCGGGGACCGGGCCGACCCGGCGGCCGAGTGCCGTCCAGTGTATTTGTTCCTTCGTTTTTTTTCATTCATTTCATTTTCAAAATTACCTCGTCAATTAATTACTCTGCTAATAGTGTTATTAAATATTGGTTGCGGACATCTAACCTCGATACTGATTTATATCTCCCTCACTAATGTATATTGTGGGTCAATAGAAAAAAATGCTGACACCTGTGCAGATTCATGTTCACCGCCAGGTAACGTGGGGACATCTAGTGTTGGATGCAAGAGCCACAAGTCGCTCCATTCAAACGTACATGTCGTCCACAGTCTCCCGTGTCCTTATTTTAGGATTTTGTATGTATGTAGAATGTGTATTATGTCGATAATAAAGTATTGCTGAAACGTGTGCGGATTCATGTTCACCACGAGGTGACGTGGGAACATCGAGTGTTGGCTGAAAGTGCTGTTCAAACTTTCTTGTCGTCCAATGTTCTTAGTTTAACATTCGTCCCTGCAAATAGTTTTCTTAAGCAAACTATTTTTCAGCGGTGGCTACACTGGTGTAGCTCAGTGGGTACTTCATCAAGAATCAATTCTGACGCAGAATTCGCATCTCCTCCATCCCAAACTGGAATCGAACCACGGGCGAAATCCAGTGTTTTCCTTTCCTTGGTATTTCATACTGAGACCAATATTACCTTAAATTAAATTAATTCCTCGGCTTCAAGTGTTACTAAATCTCGGTTAGGGATATCGTCTAACCTCGACACTGATTTCTGTCACCCTCACTAATGTGTATTATGTCGATAAAAATATTGCTGACACGTGTGCGGATTCATGTTCTCTCAAAGTGTCACAAGTCGTTCCGTCCAACTTCCCTGTCGGCGACTCCCGTGTCCTTTTCTTAGGTTTCCTCCCGTCAACAACGAGAGTTTTCTTTAACTATTCTTCAGCGATAGCAGTTACACTGGTGTAGCCCAGTGGTTACTTCTCCTTCCATACGTGGGCTCGTACCGCATGCGCAGTACAGTGTTTTCGTTCCCCTTTTTTATTCTGTGACCAAAATTACCGTGTAAATTTATTATTAGGCTTTAAGTGTTATTAAATCTTGTTCGGGGCCATCTTCTAACCTCCATACTGACTTATTTCTCCCTCGCTAATGTATATGCTTTGTGTCGATGAAAAAAAAACGCTGTTATGCGTGCGGATTCAGTTGAGGTAGTGATACAGTGTCTAGTGTTGGCTCAAAGTGCCACAAAATACAAATAGTTCAGTTCAAACTTCCTTGTCGCTCGTCCCCCGTGTCCTTAACTTAGCCGTTCCTCCCGACAATAAGTAGAGTTGTCTATAAGTAAATATATTTCAGTCGCAGTAGACGCACTGGTGTAGCTCAGTGGTTACTTCACCAAGATATCAATTCTATCGCAGAATTCGCCTCTTCTCCACCCCTACTTGGGATCGAACCTCGGGCGCAGTCCAGTGTTTTGGTTTCCTTGTTTTTTCATTTTGAGACCAAATTTACCTTGTCAATTAATTATTAGGCTTTAAGTGTTGTTAAGTGTGCTTTAGCACTATCTTCGAACTTCAATATTGACTCATGGCAATTGAAATTTGAATTCTTATAAGATTAATAAGTTTTGCTAACATATAACACTAGTGTACCTCAGCGGTTCCGTCCTCAATAAAAAGACTTTTTATAAGACGGCTATGGGATGTGTTTTTGGTGACACTGAATTTACTTTACCATGCAATTATGGTTCAGTAAATTGTAATTCATTTTATTTCTAGTAATATTTTACACCTTACTCATAATACTTTTCTTGCATATCCTTCCGCAGAGAAACAGGTACGAGCCACGTTTACTTGGCAAACTGATTAACTATACTGTAACTGCGATTGGAAGTACATTCTATCTACTGTACTGTATATAACTGTATAAATTATACAATAGATAGAATATTTTGCTGTTGATCGGGGATGGGATCAGAGTAGAGCCGTTTCTTCTCCACATTGAGAGGAGCCAGATGAGGTGGCTCAGGCATCTGATTCGGATCCCTCCTGGACGCCTCCAGAATTCGCCTCTTCTCCATCCCTATGTGGGATCAAACCATGGGTACAGTCCACTGTTTTCGTTCCTTTGTTGTTGTTTTTTCATTCTGAGACCAAAATTACTGTGTCAAGTAATTACTCGGCTCATAGTGTTAGTAAATATTGTTCAGGGACATATTCTAAACTCAATACTAATTTCTGTCTCCCTCACTGATGTGTATTATGTCGATAATAAAGTATTGCTGACACGTGTGCGGATTCATGTTCACCACGAGGTGACGTGGAAACATCGAGTGTTGGCTGTAAGTGTCGTTCAGTCCTTATTTTAATATTCCTCCCTGCAAATAGTTTTCTTTAACTAACTGTTTTTCAGCAATGTTGGCTGCACTGGTGTAGCTCAGTGGTTACTTCATCAAGAATCAATTCTACCGCAGAATTCGCCTCTTCTCCATCCCTACGTGGAATCAAACCACGGGTACAGTCCAGTGTTTTCGTTCCCTTGTTTTTTCATTCTGAGACCAAAATTACCTTGGCAACGAATTACTCCGCTCATTGTGTGATTAAATCTTGTTTAGGGACATCTTTTAAACTCAATACTGATTTATGTCTCCCTCACTGATGTGTATTATGTTGATAAAAAAAATATTGCTGATGCGTGTGTGGATTCAAGTTCGCCACGAGGTGACGTGGGAACATCTTATGTTGGCTGAAAGTGCCGTTCAAACTTCCTTGTCATCCACTGTGTCCTGAGTTTAAGATTCCTCCCTGCAAATAGTTTTCTTTAGCAAACTATTTTTCAGCGGTGGCTGCACTGGTGTAGCTCAGTGGGTACTTCATCAAGAATCAATTCTGACGCAGAATTCGCATCTTCTCCATCCCAAACTGTGATCGAACCACGGGCGCAATCCAGTGTTTTCTTTTCCTTGGTTTTTCATTCTGAGACCAATATTTCCTTAAATTAAATTAATTCCTCGGCTTCAAGTGTTACTAAATCTCGGTTAGGGATATCGTCTAACCTCGACACTGATTTCTGTCACCCTCACTAATGTGTATTATGTCGATAAAAATATTGCTGACACGTGTGCGGATTCATGTTCTCTCAAAGTGTCACAAGTCGTTCCGTCCAACTTCCCTGTCGGCGACTCCCGTGTCCTTTTCTTAGGTTTCCTCCCGTCAACAACGAGAGTTTTCTTTAACTATTCTTCAGCGATAGCAGTTACACTGGTGTAGCCCAGTGGTTACTTCTCCTTCCCTACGTGGGCTCGTACCGCATGCGCAGTACAGTGTTTTCGTTCCCCTTTTTTATTCTGTGACCAAAATTACCGTGTAAATTTATTATTAGGCTTTAAGTGTTATTAAATCTTGTTCGGGGCCATCTTCTAACCTCCATACTGACTTATATCTCCCTCGCTAATGTATATGCTTTGTGTCGATGAAAAAAACGCTGTTATGCGTGCGGATTCAGTTGAGGTAGTGATACAGTGTCTAGTGTTGGCTCAAAGTGCCACAAAATACAAATAGTTCAGTTCAAACTTCCTTGCCGCTCGTCCCCCGTGTCCTTAACTTAGCCGTTCCTCCCGTCAATAAGTAGAGTTGTCTATAAGTAAATATATTTCAGTCGCAGTAGACGCACTGGTGTAGCTCAGTGGTTACTTCACCAAGATATCAATTCTATCGCAGAATTCGCCTCTTCTCCACCCCTACTTGGGATCGAACCTCGGGCGCAGTCCAGTGTTTTGGTTTCCTTGTTTTTTCATTTTGAGACCAAATTTACCTTGTCAATTAATTATTAGGCTTTAAGTGTTGTTAAGTGTGCTTTAGCACTATCTTCGAACTTCAATATTGACTCATGGCAATTGAAATTTGAATTCTTATAAGATTAATAAGTTTTGCTAACATATAACACTAGTGTACCTCAGCGGTTCCGTCCTCAATAAAAAGACTTTTTATAAGACGGCTATGGGATGTATTTTTGGTGACACTGAATTTACTTTACCATGCAATTATGGTTCAGTAAATTGTAATTCATTTTATTTCTAGTAATATTTTACACCTTACTCATAATACTTTTCTTGCATATCCTTCCGCAGAGAAACAGGTACGAGCCACGTTTACTTGGCAAACTGATTAACTATACTGTAACTGCGATTGGAAGTACATTCTATCTACTGTACTGTATATAACTATATAAATTATACAATAGATAGAATATTTTGCTGTTGATCGGGGATGGGATCAGAGTAGAGCCGTTTCTTCTCCACATTGAGAGGAGCCAGATGAGGTGGCTCAGGCATCTGATTCGGATCCCTCCTGGACGCCTCCAGAATTCGCCTCTTCTCCATCCCTATGTGGGATCAAACCATGGGTACAGTCCACTGTTTTCGTTCCTTTGTTGTTGTTTTTTCATTCTGAGACCAAAATTACTGTGTCAAGTAATTACTCAGCTCATAGTGTTAGTAAATATTGTTCAGGGACATATTCTAAACTCAATACTAATTTCTGTCTCCCTCACTGATGTGTATTATGTCGATAATAAAGTATTGCTGACACGTGTGCGGATTCATGTTCACCACGAGGTGACGTGGGAACATCGAGTGTTGGATGAAAGTGCCGTTCAAACTTCCTTGTCGTCCACTGTTCTTAGTTTAACATTCCTCCCTGCAAATAGTTTTCTTTAGCAAACTATTTTTCAGCGGTGGCTGCACTGGTGTAGCTCAGTGGGTACTTCATCAAGAATCAATTCTGACGCAGAATTCGCATCTCCTCCATCCCAAACTGGAATCGAACCACGGGCGAAATCCAGTGTTTTCCTTTCCTTGGCATTTCCTACTGAGACCAATATTACCTTAAATTAAATTAATTCCTCGGCTTCAAGTGTTACTAAATCTCGGTTAGGGATATCGTCTAACCTCGACACTGATTTCTGTCACCCTCACTAATGTGTATTATGTCGATAAAAATATTGCTGACACGTGTGCGGATTCATGTTCTCTCAAAGTGTCACAAGTCGTTCCGTCCAACTTCCCTGTCGGCGACTCCCGTGTCCTTTTCTTAGGTTTCCTCCCGTCAACAACGAGAGTTTTCTTTAACTATTCTTCAGCGATAGCAGCTACACTGGTGTAGCCCAGTGGTTACTTCTCCTTCCCTACGTGGGCTCGTACCGCATCCGCAGTACAGTGTTTTCGTTCCCCTTTTTTATTCTGTGACCAAAATTACCGTGTAAATTTATTATTAGGCTTTAAGTGTTATTAAATCTTGTTCGGGGCCATCTTCTAACCTCCATACTGACTTATATCTCCCTCGCTAATATATATGCTTTGTGTCGATGAAAAAAACGCTGTTATGCGTGCGGATTCAGTTGAGGTAGTGATACAGTGTCTAGTGTTGGCTCAAAGTGCCACAAAATACAAATAGTTCAGTTCAAACTTCCTTGTCGCTCGTCCCCCGTGTCCTTAACTTAGCCGTTCCTCCCGTCAATAAGTAGAGTTGTCTATAAGTAAATATTTTTCAGTTAGAGTAGACGCATTGGTGTAGCTCAGTGGCTACTTCACCAAGATAACAATTCTATCGCAGAATTCGCCTCTTCTCCACCCTTACTTGGGATCGAACCTCGGGCGCAGTCCAGTGCTTTTTTTTCAATCTGAGACTACATTTACCATCCATCCATCCATTTTCCGAACCGCCTAATCCTCACTCGAGTCGCGGGGGTGCTGGAACCTATCCCAGCCGTCTTCAGGCACTAGGCGGGGACATCCTGAACCGGTTGCCAGCCAATTGCAGGGCAAATAAAATTACCTTGCTACAAGGGTTGCTTAATAAATATTGCTTAGGGACATCTTCGAACCTCAATACTGTCCTGATTTATGTCTCCCTCGCTAATGTGTCTGTCGGTGTCGATAAAAAATAATACTGCTGACACGTGTGCGGATTCATGTTCACCAGCAGGTGACGTTGGGACGTCGAGTGTTGGCTCAAAGTGCCTTATACTGTACAAAGTCGTGAAATCATTTGAGCAAATCGTATTTGCTTGTTCGACTAGCGATGCCTGCCCATAGCACGTCGAGCATACACGGAGCATGCGCAGTTGTACGGAAGTCCGTCAGAGGTACACATACTGTTTTCATGTTCCGTCTCCGACCACGACAGCATTCCAAAATGAAGAACCTCTACTCTTTCCAGAAGTCGTATTTTTGAACGAACCCGCTTGCACAATTCGACACGATAGTTCCGTTCAAACTTCCTTGTCGTCGACGGTCTTCCCTGTCCTTTTTTCCCAGACAACAAGTAGTGTTTGTACAACTAAGTATTTTTCAGCAGGAGCTGCACTGGTATAGCTCAGTGGTTACTTCACCGAGAATCAATTCTCCCGCAGAATTCGTCTCTTCTCCATCCTTACGTGGGATTGAACCACGGGTGCAGTCCAGTGTTTTCGTTCCCTTGTTTTTTTTTTAATTTTGAGACCAATATTACCTCGTAAATAAATTACTCGGCTAATAGTGTCATTAAATCTTGGTTAGGGACATCTAACCTCGGTACCGATTTCTGTCTCCCTCGCGAATGTGTATTATGTCGATAAACAATAGTGTGTCTGTGGGGATTCATGTCCACCACCAGGTGACGTGTGAACGTCGAGTGTTGGCTGAAAGTGCCTGTCAAATGTCCTTGTCGTCCACAGTGTCCTTATTTTAGTATTTCCCCTCCCTGCAAATATAATTTTCTTTAACTAACGATTTTTCAGCGGTATTAGCCGCACTGTTGTAGTTTAGTGGGTACTTCATCGAGAATCAATTCTACCTCAGAATTCGCCTCTTCTCCATCCCGACGTGGGATCGAACCACGGGTGCAGTCCAGTGTTTTCGTTCCTTAGTTTTTTTCCATTCTGAGACCAAAATTACCTTGTCAATTAATTACTCTGCTAATAGTGTTATTAAATATTGGTTGCGGACATCTAACCTCGATACTGATTTATATCTCCCTCACTAATGTATATTGTGGGTCAATAGAAAAAAATGCGGACACGTGTGCAGATTCATGTTCACCGCCAGGTAACGTGGGGACATCTAGTGTTGGATGCAAGAGCCACAAGTCGTTCCATTCAATCGTACTTGTCGTCCACAGTCTCCCGTGTCCTTATTTTAGGATTTTGTATGTATGTAGAATGTGTATTATGTCGATAATAAAGTATTGCTGACACGTGTGCTGATTCATGTTCACCACGAGGTGACGTGGGAACATCGAGTGTTGGATGAAAGTGCCGTTCAAACTTCCTTGTCGTCCACTGTTCTTAGTTTAACATTCCTCCCTGCAAATAGTTTTCTTTAGCAAACTATTTTTCAGCGGTGGCTGCACTGGTGTAGCTCAGTGGGTACTTCATCAAGAATCAATTCTGACGCAGAATTCGCATCTCCTCCATCCCAAACTGGAATCGAACCACGGGCGAAATCCAGTGTTTTCCTTTCCTTGGCATTTCCTACTGAGACCAATATTACCTTAAATTAAATTAATTCCTCGGCTTCAAGTGTTACTAAATCTCGGTTAGGGATATCGTCTAACCTCGACACTGATTTCTGTCACCCTCACTAATGTGTATTATGTCGATAAAAATATTGCTGACACGTGTGCGGATTCATGTTCTCTCAAAGTGTCACAAGTCGTTCCGTCCAACTTCCCTGTCGGCGACTCCCGTGTCCTTTTCTTAGGTTTCCTCCCGTCAACAACGAGAGTTTTCTTTAACTATTCTTCAGCGATAGCAGCTACACTGGTGTAGCCCAGTGGTTACTTCTCCTTCCCTACGTGGGCTCGTACCGCGGGCGCAGTACAGTGTTTTCGTTCCCCTTTTTTATTCTGTGACCAAAATTACCGTGTAAATTTATTATTAGGCTTTAAGTGTTATTAAATCTTGTTCGGGGCCATCTTCTAACCTCCATACTGACTTATATCTCCCTCGCTAATGTATATGCTTTGTGTCGATGAAAAAAACGCTGTTATGCGTGCGGATTCAGTTGAGGTAGTGATACAGTGTCTAGTGTTGGCTCAAAGTGCCACAAAATACAAATAGTTCAGTTCAAACTTCCTTGTCGCTCGTCCCCCGTGTCCTTAACTTAGCCGTTCCTCCCGTCAATAAGTAGAGTTGTCTATAAGTAAATATATTTCAGTCGCAGTAGACGCACTGGTGTAGCTCAGTGGTTACTTCACCAAGATATCAATTCTATCGCAGAATTCGCCTCTTCTCCAACCCTACTTGTGATCGAACCTCGGGCGCAGTCCAGTGTTTTGGTTTCCTTGTTTTTTCATTTTGAGACCAAATTTACTTTGTCAATTAATTATTAGGCTTTAAGTGTTGTTAAGTGTGCTTTAGCACTATCTTCGAACTTCAACATTGACTCATGGCAATTGAAATTTGAATTATAATAAGATGTTTTGCTAACATATAACACTAGTGTACCTCATCGGTTCCGTCCTCAATAAAAATACTTTTTATAAGACGGCTATGAGATGTGTTTTTCGTGACACTGAATTTACTTTACCGTGCAATTATGGTTCAGTAAATTGTAATTCATTTTATTTCTAGTAATATTTTACACCTTACTCAAAATACTATTCTTGCATATCCTTCCGCAGAGAAACAGGTACGAGTCACTTTTACTTGGCAAACTGATTAACTATACTGTAACTGCGATTGGAAGTACATTCTATCTACCGTACTGTATATAACTGTATAAATTACACAATAGATAGAATATTTTGCTCGTAGTTGTTCTTTAACATTTACCCTTAAAATGCATGTTATTCATTAATTGATAATTCCACGACGAATTTTACTGGAGTAAAATAAGATTTAAAGACCATTCGCGTCAGTAACTCAACAGTGACTCTTATTGGTTGCTGTGAAACAGCGTGTGAATGTTGACTTCTGTCGGGTGCGCACGGGGCAGTACTCTACACATACTGTACATTACTTTGAAATACAACAATAGCGGTGCACGATTATTTCATGTGCACGTTTAGTAAAATTTCCACTGCTTCTTCAATTGTGTTTTTAACATAAAAGTGCAGAATCCATGATATCGTAAAACCGGTGATACACTGACATCCCGTGGTTCTTTTCATTACTCACTCAACCTTTTGCAAAAATAATTTGCCATGACATTAAATACAAGAAAGACAATGTCATACCAGCAAAATAAACGTCACTACAGTTTGAGGATAGGCGCTACAGAAAATAGATGGATCAACATTATATATACATTAATATTATATGTGAGGAGGGGGACGGTTGAAAGTAAACAAGAATGACGTCCACAGTGACGTTTGTTCCGGTCGCGCATGCGTATAGTCAGCATTTATGCTGTTGATAAATGTTGTGGGAGGATCCAGACCTTGGCGTAAGTAGATCTTTGTTCGTCACAGTAAAAAAATGCTGTACCAAAATGTAGCTGACTGTGCATAACCTATCGATTTATAACTAACTTTAGGCTGGTGGTATGAATCATTGCAATGTCCATCTATTTGCCACCCATAAGGTAAAATGTTTTGGGAAACATCTGCAAAGAACCGCTGGGGCCGAACATTGTAGACATCAGGAAGGATCTAGTCCAGCTAGCTAAAAAGCGTAACTTCCGGTTGGGACCTATAAAGTACATGCAATATTCATCATATCTGTTGAAATTGTTCAAATAAAATAGAAATAACATTATAATGCCACTGCTAAAGTGTGTTTTATATTAGTGCGGCTGTATTTTATCTTTAATTGCCTTCAATCTAATTTCGAGCGCAGAAACCATCCTTTCCGCTACGGCGAAACGACACAGTAGTTTCGTTCAGTTGAAAATGCAGTCGATCTGTAAAGTCGTTTCGAAACACATGCATGCACACACAGTTTGTTTCTTGAAGTTGGATTGGAAGTCATCTCTGGGTTTTCTGTCAAACTCATGAACGCTCTCCTCAGTGTGGCTGTGGGAGCAAGTGAAGACGGTCTCCTTGACCAGGACTGTCGCCAGAAATGAAGAGGTGAGTGGGACCTGTGTTCTGAAAGAAAAAGAAACAAACAATCTAAAGCAGTCACTTGTTTACGCCGTGTGTTTAATACAGTTCAATACGAGCATTTGCATTCTCTTACAGCCAACAAAAAAGCCCTGATGCAGATGGGAGTACTACTGCCAACGAAGAAGGTGAAATCGACTGCTATGTTATGTGTGAAAGAAAATATTGAAGTACAGTACCGTCAATTTAATAATTATAGAGCTCACTGACATTGTGCCCTTTTGTGTCAGATCTTTGAATGTGTAAATTGGCCATACTGTTTTTTTAAACCACAATCTAAAATGAGATTACTTGCCTGCATTGTGTATGTGCGCGCGTGCACGTGTATATAATATAGAGATTCATAAACATTTTAAAAGCTGTTTCTAATAAACATCCTGCTTGTGGTTATGTGCTCCGACAGGCTCAGTCGCCACTGCAGAAGATCCAGCTGCAATTGCAGCTATCCAATCTGCCTCCACATTCACAGATCAACCCATCAAATACTTATTCAAGACAGAGGGAGGAGTTGGACAAGTAGGAAGGAGTCTTGTCATACACGTTCTTTGCCATCATCAAAATCAATATTTGTTGTGATCATGTCTTGTTCTTTATTTTTAAAATGTTTGACATGTAAAGGTTAAGGACAGAACAGTGTATTGGATGTGATCAAATCTGTCTCACAGGTCTCCGGTTCGGGGTTCCGATCACGGCTCCAGTCTTCCTGAGTAGAATCTGGATGTCCTGCCCATGTTTGCTTTCTCTGGGTACTCCAGTTTTCTCCCACATAAAACAAAAATGTGTGTTCAGTTCAATCGATGAGTCTAAATTGCCTTTCAGTCTGGTTAGGAGGGGAAATGGTTGTCCTGGCGACCAATCCAAGATGCACCCCATCTCAAGCATAAAATGAGCTGCTGAAGGCACTTTGTCACCCATGACCCAACGAGGACAAGCGGTACGGAAATTGGGTGGATCGCGGGATATAAATGTGGCAGTAGATTTTTGCAAATGTTGGTCTTGAAGAGAAGCTGTCCGCAAAATGTTTTGCAAACCCTGTGCTGTTGGCTGGTATTTCTGCAAGAAGAGGATTGTGTACGTTGTCGCTTTACTGCTACTGTCACAATGATCGTAGCACGATGTAACAAAAAGCCATTAATATGTCCCTCAAAGGCTGCAATTGTCGCATTAAGCTTTCTTAAATCTTTCCAACACTGCTTTTAAGTTAAAAAAGGCACTTTCCTACGAGTAGCAACAAATGCAGGAAAGCGAGACCTTAGATACAGTTGTTGAGTGCCACAGTGGATATATTGTTGTTTTTTTTTGTATTTCCAACAAAGATGCTGTTTTTTATTTTATTTTTTGGGTGAACCAAATATCTTATCCCTGATTTGATTTAATTATTGTGAAATATTTAGATTTTTATAGCAGTCTAATATAAAATGTTTTAATTGGTTATACCAGTCTAATTTAATTGGAATCTCTTTTAAATGTGGTTTATAATCACCCGTGTTCCTGCACATCCATCCATCCATCCATCCATTTTCTAATCTACTTATCCTCACAAGGGCCGTGGGACGTGCTGTAGCCTAGCCCAGCTGTTTCGGGGCAGTAGGCGGGGACACCCCGAACTGGTTGCCAGCCATTCACAGGGCACACAGACGAACAACCATTCCCGCCACACCTCGGGACAATTTAGAGTGTTCCCTTAATCTTCCATCCATGTTTTTGGTATGTGGGAGGAAACCAGAGTACCTTGAAAAAAACCCACACAGGCACGGGTAGAACATCCAAACTCCTCACAGGAAGTTTCAGAGCCGAAATCGAACCCTGCACCTCGGCACTGTGGGGCCAACGTGCAAACCAGTCGACTACCGAACCGTCCATTCCTGCACATACATAACCAAAATAATACATACATGTATTTCAATCAACACCTCCCAAACCTTTGTGTTAAAATCCTGCATTTCACATATCTTGATTGCCAGATCACCATATCACGATTGCCACTTGGCAATCGTGTTTTCTTCTAGGTAACATACAGAGTGATCCAGGTGTCTGACAGCCAGTTAGAGGGTCAGGCAGATGGAGGTGCGGCAGTGAGTCTGGTCACTGGTTTCCCTGCAACCACTCAAGCTGTCACACAAGTGAGTAAACCGACATTGTGTACCAACCTCTATCCCACACACTAATAATTTAACACCGCATTGTCGGAGCCCATATTCACATAAATGTAGGAGTTTTATGTGTGTCGGTAGTGTTTTGGGACTTATTTCTTTTTTTGTTGATCCTGAAGACAATCCTTAGGTACATTGTTAGAGGAATCTATGAGCAAAATTGTATAATGTTTAAAGTTTCATATAATTTGGGCACGTCTGAACGTTTGGGTGCGTATCCAGCACCCCGAAATGCCTGTGCACAAAGGCGCCGGCCACCTGGCCGGAGGGCTGTTGTAGTCCACAATTAGCACGTCAATGCAGGTGGGCGATCAGAGGAGAGGGCTAGACTCGGTCACAAAGAGGGAATGAATAATTCGGGAACAGCAGTTGAACAACAAAAGACAATTTGAGAACACCCATCGCGCCCATGCGACATTTTGTCGTCCACAAAGTCTGCAACATGCTGATTCAATAGACCAGACAGAAAGGCGCCAACGTACCGGTGGTTCAAAGCTTAAATCCAGGTAACCAATCACTACCGAGGAGCCGGACCGGGGGTGCGGTATGCAAATATCGGGGGCAGTGTTTTTCTTGTATTTTGCATATTTTACAATAAAGGTTCGAACTCGCGGAGGGGCGGGCTCTGAGTGGGATCTGTCGTTCGCTCTCAGAGATCCGCTTCCGTCGATATTGAAGACAATTTTACCTGTGTGCCGAGTCATTTCTTTAACTTTGTCCGAGAAAAACTCTGACAGCAGTTCAGCAAATGGATACAATGAATTGATTGTCCAGTGGTGCAATTTGTTGACAGTTTGACCACATTAGTAGAGTTTTGTGATATAATCAATGTTTCTTGGACCCCAGGCTGTCTTCTCCCAGTCAGAAGGGCTTGAAGGAGATGGCACCACTGAGACACAGTACACATACTATCCTGCCAGCATCGCTGACGCCACAACGGGGACCATGGTGACCACAGTGCAGGCATCTGACACGTTGCTCAGCCAGACTACACCCACGGGTAACCAAACTCAGTCAGCTAGCTCTATACCTAAAAAAAGAATGCATTAAAATAATAGTTTACACGTGTTCAAAACATTAAAATTTGCAAAATGCTAAATTGCACCTGGTCCGTTCTCCTTGAATCTTATGATTTAAAAAAAAATTTTGTTACAGGGCAGCTTTATGTGATGATGTCACCCCAGGAAGTTTTGACAGGATCCAGTCAAAGGACAATTGCACCTCGCACTCAACCATACATAGCGTACTAATATATTATTATTTACCACAATTTAAGTATAATTACCCATCATCTTATGATGTGGTGTGGTTCCTAGAAAACAAGAGGCTCCTCGTGGTTCCAGGGATGAGAAACGCCGTGCGCAGCACAACGAAGGTTACAAATTTTGACTGGCACTTTCTATACAAGAGGAAGTCAGTTTGATCGAGAAAACTTGCTTCCATCTCTCCCCCCAGTTGAGCGTAGACGTCGGGACAAAATCAATAACTGGATCGTGCAGCTATCGAAGACAATACCGGACTGCAACATTGATTACACCAAGACGGGACAGGTGTGCTGGGTTCTGTTTAATGCTCCATTTAGTCCATCCAGATTTTCTAAGTTCAATTGAGGTATCACAATTTGTTTAAAAAGGGACAAATGTCAGCTGTGAAATACAGCATGAAGCCTATAAAAATCATTTTATAACATGATTAAGGTAACACGGGGATGTTAACTACCGGTAATCATTCTTCACATTTTGTCTTAGAGTAAAGGGGGAATATTGTCCAAAGCCTGTGACTACATCAAAGAACTCCGACAGAGCAACCTGAAGTTGGGGGAAGATCTCAGCGCCCTTGATCGACTTAGGATTGACAATCAGCTTCTCCGACAGGAGGTATTTTGGTGTGAGAGAGAGAGAGAGAGGCAGTCGTATAATGAAGAATCATTGTCTGGACCACCGTGCCTACAAAACTTGAAGGCATCTTGTGAAACGGCAAATCACTATTTTGAGTAAGATGCGAGTCTATGCCACAACAGGAGAATTAAGCAATTCACACAATCTTATCAAATTTAATTAAAGTCGACTGTTTTCATTACCAATATTATACACAGTATATCCCGTATTTTCCACATTATAAGGTGCGCCTAAAAGCATTCGATTTTCCCAAAAGCCAACAGTGCTATAGGATGATGCGCCTTATGTACGTTACCTAAGTCTCTTTACATTCCCCATTGAGGCTTTTCCCTGTTAGTGTTCATATGCCATCTAGTGGTGATTATTAGCAGGAACCAATTGTAACCTGAAAGGGTTCTGCTGTATGGCATTGTATTCCCTCTAGCATAGATCCATCTGGTGGATACATAGTGTAACCGCAGCCATTATAACTTCTATTCTGTGCACTTTATAATGCATCGTGCCCTATATATGAAAACATTTTTTAAATCGGCCATTCATTGAGGTGGGCCTTACAATCCGAAGCACCTTTTAATGCAGAAAATACGTCAATTAAAATACCTGTACTGTTAATACCAAATGTTCTTGCTGTGCAAATGTTGGCCTCTTCTGAGCAGTGTGGTGCTGTGTATGTACGAGGTACATACAATGCGATAATGAGAGTAGAAGAAGAAGGTTACAATTGATCTCAATTCATATCTCACTCGTTTTTCACAGGTTAGGAAGAACATAAGATTTTTAGTTTAGTCTTATTGCCTATAATGTATGTTTGTACAGTGTCTGTGTGTGAATTCATTATTTGAAGTATCAGTCTGAAAGTTGATGCTATTGCTCCGTTAGCGTGTTAATAAGATTTTACATTGACACTATAGCATTCATTCATTCATTCATTCATCTTCCGTACCGCTTGATCCTCACTAGGGTCGCGGGGGGTGCTGGAGCCCATCCCAGCCGTCTCCGGGCAGTAGGCGGGGGACACCCTGAATCGGTTGCCAGCCAATCACAGGGCACACAGAGACGAACAACCATTCACACTCACACCTAGGGACAATTTAGAGTGTTCAATCAGCCTGCCACACATGTTTTTGGAATGTGGGAGGAAACCGGAGCACCCGGAGAAAACCCACGCAGGCCCGGGGAGAACATGCAAACTCCACACAGGGAGGCCGGAGCTGGAATCGAACCCGGTACCTCTGCACTGTGAAGCCGACGTGCTAACCACTGGACTACCGGGCCGCCCCACTATAGCATTATGGTTGGAAATGTATTTAAAATGAATCATGTCTCGAATTAAAAAAATGTAAGATTAAGATTAATATATCCTTTATTTGTCCCACAATGGGGAAATTTACAGTCTACAGCAGCAAGATTGTGGGTAGAAGAAGTGAAATTCTTTTAGTTTTTTTTTTTTTTTACACGGTAAACGCCAACTGTGTTGTCAAACAAAAGAATGATCAGACAGGGCAGAATCATATACATGCTATGTGCTTTTTGCGGAACTAACATGGTGGGTTAGGGGTACTTTCACAATTGTCAGGAACTTCAAGACACAAACAGCCCTTTGGCAAGTTGAGTTTTTTTGTATGATTGCGAGAAGCCAAAATCCAAATCAGGATTAAGTTTTGATTCATTGCCTGGTGAAGAGCCTAGTGACTACCCATTGCTATGATTGCTTTTTGCTATCATGCAAGGTGCAGACGGGCAGAAAGTATCAGGTAGTGCCACGTATCTCGCTTGCTTTTGTTGGTGGATGGAGAAAAGAGTTTGAACATTGATAGCCAATCTGTGGCTCATGCTAAACTGTGGGTCATGCTAAATGCTACTTTGGTTGAGAGTTCAAAAATTGTAAACAAGTTAATGCACTCACCGTTATGCAGCCCTTTTCTCCTTTCTGGCAGCTAATGGAAGCTAGCATTGTCGTTAACCTTTCGCCGGTCCGGTCAGACCTTGTAAAATTGGAAATATGAAACCAGAAAAGCTCGTCTTGCATTGTCGACCGCAGTATTAGGCAGATTTGCAGAGTATTCCCCATTACTGTTCAAAAAAAGTGTTCCCTGTGCTTACTGGTGCCTGCTTTGCGGTGGACATCTCTTTTTCTCAGGTAGAAGACTGGAAATCCAAGAATCAGATCCTGAGGAATGTGCTACGTCAGCATGGAATTGTGGGATCATCCAGTACGGACCCGCAGTGAAAAGCCTTTGAGGAGCAGCTTTTGGAAGACAACCGCACACGGGCCAAAACAGTACTTGAAATGCTTTGAATGAGACTCGTGAGGCTTGTCAAGCGTGCATGAAATAATTGAATATTGTCCTAAATATTCAACCCATTGTCTGAAAATGACACCTTTAATATTTTTAAGGGTTTAAAAGTACTTATTTTATGCCAATCTTCACCTGAAAGCGATGAACCGATCGTCAAATACCTTCCTCCTACAGCTGTGAGTTCAGCAGTCTCTTTAGAAAACTCCATGTGATTGATGACTGACTGACGGCCTTTCCACATTGCACTTAGCAACCCGCAGTGCGCATTGAGCAAACCATTCATTGTTTATGTGCTATAAGGACGGAACATCGCGTTGCACAAAGTGGGTGCCTGCTGACGTCGCTGTAGTACCACTCTCAAATTGAAAAATTAGGGGGTTGCGGGGTGATTTCAGAGTGCTAACAGCAGGACTACCCTCCCTGTTACTTTCAAGTATTCTCTGTTGCTACACAAGCACTTATAAATACTGGCACGCTTGGTGTTGCGCACTACCCCCAAAAAAACAAGTGCAGTGTGAAAAGGCCTTAATGCAATGTTTATATTATGTTCCTGTGGCAGTACATACATACAAACTCAACTCAACTGTATTTATAGAGCACTTTCAAACAGCCATCGCTGTCTACAAAGTGCTGTACATGGAGCATTTATACAACACACATTCTCCAAAGCTACCTGGCATCCATGTATCTGTAGAAAATCTGAACAATGTGAAAGATGTGGGATGGGAGTCGAAAACTGTTTCTTGTTGCAAACTGGTTCTCAGTTTTAATTCCTTCGCATCATTTGCCGTTCTTGTAAACTAATCTCTTACGCATTTTAATCAGGGCGCATGACATCACCACGCACGTTGCGTAGCATTTACTAGCACGCCCAGTCAGAAACATGGCACTGGATGCTCAAAAGTTGGTTTACCTTTTACAAACTAGGTTAACAACAGGGTACTTTTCAATACCCGCTCATTATATTAGTTCATGGAAGGGAGGAAACGCAACCAATACCAATATCCAAAAGAATTTACACACACAGCAAGCAAAAGCTTGACGGTCGCGCTTTTGATCTGCTGCAGCGTGCACAACCTAGGAGCAGTGGCAGCGTAACGACATCCTCTCCTGTCAAAACTCCAGGTAACTTTACTGCCATTTCAAACTTATTTCAAACCTTTTGCGTGATGAGAGACGGAGGCTGACTCGCTCATCGCCTGGCAGCACTCAGTTCAGTCTACCGCTAGCTAGCTTCTCCTTTCACCGAGGCAGGGCAGAGTGAGGTCCCAGATCACAAATGGACTTGAGTTGATTTCATTTGTCACTGGCTGACCAAGTTGATTCATATCATATGTGAGTGGTGAAATCTTACTGGACATTAGGGGTGTTCGCACGGCAACATCTACTCCGGTGTAGCACCGGTAGAGCGTTCACACGTACAAAGTTATACCGGTGTAGCCCCTGAAAACAGCTTAAACCGGAGCAAATTTAACCCTGCTCAGGAGGTGGTTTGAAAATTTACTCCGGAGTAAATGCTAGTTTTTGGGGTAGCACCGATATAAAATGGGTTGTGTGAACGCTACAGGGGTAAGACTGGCTACACGTGAGAAGAGTTGATTACATACTGGTCGTGCATAACTTGCATCCTGAGTATTTTGCACTTCTTTCCTTTTTCTCTCTCATCCTTTTATGGTGTCTGATAGACCACACCGTTGATTTGTCTGGAGAAGTATAAACTATGGTTTTTTGATATGTCACAAACAAGGCGCGGAAAAGGAAGTACACTTCACGCATTTTTTTTCCGTATTGCACGGCCTCAGAAACTGCCGTGTGAACGCAAGTGGGGCTGCACCGGCGTTAACACGCTTCTCTTTATTAAGCAGCTTTATATGTGTGAACACGCCACAAAAATTACACCGGTATAAGATGTATCGCAACAAAATACACCGGTGCAGCCCAGAAGCAAATGTGTGCCGTGTGAACGCCCCTATTGTGATGTAATTGCCACAGAATAATCAAGGTTGACTTTTATCAATTCCCACAGAATACCACCCACACAGCATCAAGGAGTCCTAGTATGTGGACCTCTTCAGACCACACCGTTAGGTTTTTAAGGTCATATTACTTTTTAAAATGTAGCTTGTTTACAAATAGAAGTGTAAGAAAAAGTGAATGCTGATCTACCCCCCCCCCCCTCCAAAAAAGTATCAATAAGAGAGTGAATAAAACATTGGATCGTTCAACAAACGTGATAATGGAATCGGAATTGTAAAAATCTATATTCCCCATCCCTATGTCAGACCTTGATTAGAATGTGATAACCATGAGGGGGACATACTGGCATCCGGAGTGCGTCTTTCGGACTCACGGCCTCTCATGGTTACTGTGCCAAGCTCCGAGAAAACTTAACGTAGAATTTTTTGTTGTTGTTGTTTCAGCAAAATGGGGCTGCACAGAAACATAATGTAAACTTAGTATAACGACTTATTTCTCCAGTTTTCTTCATATGCTTGCGTTATTGTCTCCAAACTACTGTGTATATGTCTTTTATCCATATTGATTTGTGACACCGTTCTGAGTTTGTATAACTTTTTGCTTTGTATTAATATTTGCATTTAATCTTTTACCTTGCCATTTTATTTAGCCTCACGTGGATTGTAAGCACATTGTAACAATGTAACAGGATACATGCAACTGAGGACAGTTAAATCTGGATAAAGTAGGTGGGCAGCAATAAAGGTGTTTCTTATGTTCCTTTCACTTTTTGCGTGTTATAGTTGATTTGTGAATCTATTCCACATCTGGTACTGTATTTAGAAAGGATTTTTCATTTTCTTGATTGGGTGGTGGAACGTGAAAGCATGTACATGTTGGTAGTGGCTTAAATAAGAGGGTTGAAAGGTTGTTTCCTTTTCTAGCACGTGTGACGGAAATAACTTGGGATAGAGCACGGAGTTATATATTAATGGACTATCAATAGCACAGGCCCATGGGCGCTAAAACCAGAAACGAACCATCTTATGTTGCCACTTGGACTGATGTTTTTTTTTTCTTCGTTGAAAACATTTATCTGCACATTTTATGCTAGGATCCCAGTATGGAGTAAGGAAAACCTCTCAGAGATCTAGACTTCACTCTTTATCATCCATTCATTATCCGAACCAGTCGTCTTCTGGCAGACGTCGGGGTACATCCTGAACCGGTTGCCGGCCAATTGCGGGGCACGCATAAACTTACCATTCACACTCATCATGTCCAGTTAACCGACCATGCATGTTTTTCTCAGAACATGGGAGAAAACCCACACAGGCACCGGGAGAACACACAAACACCACACAGGGAGGCCGGACCCTGGATTCGAATCCCGGACCTCCATGCTGTGACGCATATGTGCTAACCAGTTTACCACCGGTGCCGCCGCATCAACCACTCAAAAGTATATTATCTCTGTATCATTAATTGCGAAGCTATAAAACCAATTCCGATGAAGATGACAACCCCTATGCTGTGTGGCCGATGATATGCAAATCCAATCATGTTTTACAGTGGATAAGACAAATTATTTGTCCTCTGAATGGCAGCCCAAACTCCGGATTAGGGGCTCCAAAAAAGTTCTCAGGCTGTTCAGTCGAGGAGGGACCATGTCTGCTGCTTTCAAGCGTATTGAGGTGGATCGGAACACGACTGTTGTCACTGCTGCAGTTGAACAGTCAGGTGAAACTCTGAGTTTGCCAAACAGTTTGCCACTGTAATTCAGGAATATCCAGAAATAGCAGACACGGTAAAAGCTCAAAACGGGGGTCACCAACGTGGTGCCCGCGGGCACCAGGGAACCCTCAAGGACTACATGAGTAGCCCGCGGGACTATTCCAAAAATAACTCACCAGTGATTAGACACTGTGACTTTCCAGGAATATTGTAGAAGCGCCCATTTCAAAATGTGAACACTGGCAGATATTTCTAATAAGGTGTGGCCAATTATATGTATCCGTTTCATAATTATAATAATAATAATAATAATAATACATTTTATTTGTGGGCGCCTTTCTAGAAACTCAAGGACACCTTACAACAAGCAGTTAAAATCACGAGTACAATGTTAAAAACGACATCAAATAAGATAAGAAAAAATACAACAAAAATAAATAAATAAAATAATGGCTTTATGGTCTGAGTGAATAGGCTTGTCGAAACAGATGTGTTTTGAGGCGGGATTTGAAATGTGTTAATGAGGCTGTATTACGAAGGTCAGCGGGGAGTGAAAATTATTGAAATTATTGTGGAAATCGCTGATGTGATCAGTGTCTTCTCAGAAATGAATATCATTCATCATGAAATATAATATATGAAGGTAGTTTGAACATATTTCTTCCAAAATTGCATACTATCAAACTGGCTGCCCTCCGCATTAATTAGCAGCCAAGAAGGAGTTCTTGGTTTCATATAGGTTGGTGACCGCTGGCTTATTAGGTTTCTGGAAAGCTGCTTCCCCTAAAAGGGATAACTTACCACTGATACCGTCCAGTGTTTGGAAGTTGGGGGAAAAATATGTTCATTTTTGAAATTTGTCAGATTTGATTGCATGTTTTTTTCCCATCGATATTTATATTTTTCATGTGTTGAGTATAGCAGAAGTATGTATGTGTATACATATAAGTGTGTGTAGTTATTTGTTGCAAATAATTTTGAGTTTTCTTTACTTTAAAATATGACTGAAATGTTTTCAATGTTTAGATTTTTTTTATTTGTGTTCCACTGTTGGCGTGAGCAAGTTTTTATGTGGCCTTGGTATATTAAGATATTTTGTGATGTTTTCTTTAATCAATGTATATCTTCTCAGTGAAAAACTGCTTTGAGATGATTGCATGACTTGGTGACTTGCTTGCCTAAGCAATTTCAGAGATGGACTCTGGAGCCTGCTTTGACGACCTCAGAGATAAACTATTTGGCCTGCTTTGACGACTTCATAGTCTACTTTGCTTGAATTGTCAAAACTTGATTGTGATCAATGCCACTTGATTACACAACAAACAGTGTGGCGTAGGCAGGGATGAGAATGGCCACTCACCCCTCCCGATGCACACACTTTAGAGGATAAAAGGAGGGGAGCGATGCTCCTCAGCAGAGTCCGCTGTGGGTTAACGTACGAAACGCCCAGTTCGTATTGAAGCTCACTCTGCTGAGGGTGTTGGCTCTCCACCCTAATGGCATACGGTAAGAGTTCTTTAGCTTCATACAACTTGTTTGAACTGTGTTATCACTTCTGTGTGGGACCAATAAAGTGCCTATTGTTGGTTGCCAGAAGTGTCTTGTCGTTATTTCTGAGTGCCTATCTCCGACGATCCTTTATAAAACTTGATATTCATTCAAATTGAGTATCAGAAGTGTTTCAAAACAGGCCTTCTTTACCCTCGTTGATCTAAATGTAAATAAACAAATATTGATGCAAATCTGTTTTGTATCTCTTAATGTTGTGGCTTCCTTTGTCTGTTAAGATAACAGATTTGTTTGAGTCTTGAGGCTTTGTGAGTCTTGACATCTCATCGCTAAATGCTTTATAAGGCTTAGACCAGGTGTCAAACTTTTTTGTTTTGTCGCAGGCCACTTTGGAATTATGTCTTCCCTCGGAGGGCTGCTACAACGGTGAAACCGAATAAATGTTTAATCATAACATCTTATGACTACTTGTACACAAAAAACAATGGCTCACTAGTTTTGAAATCAGTCAGGTATTTGTTCAATTATTGTTCAAGTGAGTGTAAACGGGTCATAAAGTTATCGCAAAATGTCAGTTATTTATTACATATGATAATTTGAGAGTTCGGTATAGATTTAAGCAAGGGTCATGAAAGTTGAAACATATGATTTGCTTTCGCAGGCCGCATAAAATGATGTGGCTGGCCGGATCTGGTCCCCGGGCCTTGACTTTGACACCTGTATGAGCAATATCTGAGCCATTTCATTTCATGTGCAATATGTGTCTTGTGTGCAATATAAGCCTCAGTCCACACGACCATTACTACTGCTGCTGTTGTTGTGTGTTGTTGAGTTTTGTATTTATTTTATTTTATTCTATTTTATTTATTATTTTCGAAATGCACTAATGAGTGGCACCCAAATTTCGTTGTATCCTATACCAGTGTTTTTCAAACTTTTTTGAGCCAAGGCACACTTCTTTCATTGAAAAAAAATCTCGCGGCGCACCACTAGCTGAAAATGTGAGCCCCCCGCACCCCCCCCCCCCCCGTTTATTTTAACAATTAATGTGTGATATTGTTACTATAACTGTTTTTAACATTGAAGAATGATGTTATATCAGCTTGAATTGGAATCAAATGAACACAAAGAAAAGAGTATTTTCTCATCTTTCATATTTATTGTTTCACCGTCGTCCTGCATTCATGCGTCACAAATTCGCTTGACTATCGTCGAAACACAAGGCAATTGGCTCGCTGTTGCTACTCCCTAGCGGCATGGGAGAAACCGCACAGGCATACAAATTGGATATTTTCCCGCGGCACACCTGACAATGTCTCGTGGCACACCAGTGTGCCGCGGCACGCGGGTTGAAAAACCCTGTCCTATACAATACAATAATGTTTGAAAGTGCTCTATAAATACTGGTGACTTGACTTGACAATGACAATAAAGGCGATTCTGATTCTGTGGCTTAGACGGTGCTGACTTTTGATCAGCTCACAGAGACTATTTAATTCATGATTGGCAAGTGTTGTGTAACTACCTGAAATTAATTATTAAATCATGTTTTAATAAGTAATATTTACTTGGACGCGTAATAGTTATGAGCTAAACAATGAACTCCGCCTTTTCCTGTCTGGGGGCGGATCCTTGGTCAAAGTGCACGGCTCGAGCGGAAGTAGTCGCACATTGCCCTGCTGCAGCCAGGATCTTCACTGTGTGTTCAACCAGTCCATCGGAAGCTCAGCACAAGTACGGCACTGTCGCTAGACATCCGGAGTAGGATCCAGTAAACAGAAGCTGGCCACATGATTTGTGTACTACTGGTTGCCGGCCACGGCACACGTTTACAGACTGAAATAAAGGTCAGCGGGCATGTCTATTGCATAAGAATGAATCTTACGAGGACAAAGTTCGGAGGGTAGAAGTAAATGCAGTACGCCGAACTTCTTTAAGAATCATTGTAAAGAATTCCGCAACTACCACGTTGTTATGCCTATGCGGTACAGGTATACAGATCAACGAGTGAAATGTCCATGTAAAAAGTACACTCTTCTGGAAAAATGAAAACCACCCATTTTGACACGTATGTACAGTTGTGTACGAAAGTCAAGACACCCCCTTAAAATAGCATATTTTCTAGAGAAAAAAAACCCCATACAAACACACACACTAATTCAGAGTGTCTCTGGTGCAAGGGGAAAAACAATATTATCGGGGAATATTATTGCATAGTATTTTTTATTTTGTGGCTGACTAAAATAAAAAAAAACCTAAAACATATTTGGGCCTGTGCAAAAGTCGAGGCACCCTTCCGCGTTAGTACCTGCTGTTAAGACTCGTTCTCTGATATCGGTCAGATGTCACCTTCTAAACGCTTTCAACATTCAGTCGACGAGGCTGTGTGTGTGTGTGTGTGTATGTATTTCTATGTAGTACGAGCTGGTTCGCCGCCCTCCGAGCGGCTCATCAGCTAGTTCCTGCGGAAGGCTGGTAAGGTTCGGCCCACAAAAGTGTTGTTGCTTGGTTCAACTTTTTGTTCATCTTCATTGCTTATCGCGAAAATAAAGAGATGTTTAGCTCTACTAAATAACTAACAATTTCATTGCAATGCTTGTGGGTAGACAACATTTTTTCGCTAAGATGCCCGCGCGATCGTAGTGAGCCACTGCCTGAGCGGCGCAGGGACGGCGCGCAGCGGCGCGGTGAAGTAGGTACGTTTTGAAAAGGGACAGACGGAAGGACAGACCGCGTGCGGGACGACGCGCAATAGATATATAGATGTAGAAACAGGATTTTAACATACAGTACAAACATTAACTAATACTATATAAATTCATGTTTGTATAAGAAATCTTGAGGCATGAACTTTACGATCTCTATCCATGTATTGATATTATTAGCACAACAAGTCCTGGTAAGTTATCTTTCCTCAAGCAGAATGATGATACCGGCATGTACAGCCATCTAATTGGCGTACCAAAGACCTTGCTTCCTGGCATTGGAGGAAAGAAGATTTTGGACTTTTGGTGGAAAACTATCAACTTGTGAGTCTCAATGACTTAAGAAGTTTTCACGGTGATCGGTATTTGCTTTCTTTGTAATTATGTTGTTTACCTGATGTCATGTTGTGAATTGCATGTTTATTTTGTCCTCAGGCGTCAGTTATTTACAGAAGTGTATCTCGTCACTAATGCAGACAAGTGAGTGAAGCAGGAGCTCCAATTTACCTCCTTCAAGAAACCAGAAAGACACCAATAGAAAACCGAAGTGATGATTTGTTTTACTGTTGTTTGATTGTCTCCTCTGATTAGATATAAGCATTTTGAGCGCTGGGCCACAGCCAATGATTTCCCAGTGGAAAACATCATCAATGATGGCAGCACCACAGAGGAGGACTGTCTTGGCGCTGTGGCTGACCTGGAGTTGGCCATACGTAGTCGCAAGCTGCAAGATGACATCATCGTGGTAATATGAGTCTGTCTAAAATGAAATAAGTATCCGTGATATCGTGTGGTCTTGATTTCTCCCCCTTGCAAACAGATAGCGGGAGACATGTTGTGTGCCGACCAAAACTTTGACATCACTCAAGTGATCCGTTTTTTCCGTTCAAAGGTGAAAATCATTTTGCGTTATGGCAAGGATTCATTCAGGGAACTGAATTTACTTTGTGTGTTTGCTGAAGCCTGGAGAACTGCTTATTTACTATGAGATGGAGGAAAGCGAGAAAAGCAACTCCAGGGGCATTGTGGAAGTCTGTCCTGATTCCCATCGGTAACAATAATTTTTTTTTTTTTTAAAGAAATCCATTCCAAATCAAGACTAGGCTTTTAATTTGTGTTGTCGTTTGATGCAGAATCACTCGTTTCTGGGAGAAACCCCAGGAAGGACTCACATCTTCCCGTCTGGCCAGTGTGGTGTTTTACTGCATCCAGAGAGAGAGTCTGCCCTTGCTGTCTGAGTTCACAAGTCAGATGGAAGCCACAGACAGGTCCTTTGGAAGATTCTGGGTTCGTAAAGAAACATGATGCTTTTTCAGAACACCCATTGCCAACCTAGTCAATCTGCGGGTACTCGGGTTTTTTCCCACATTCCAAAAACATGCATTGCAGGTTAATGGAACACTCTAAATCAGTGGTCCTCAACTAGAAATGCTGTCGGTCCACTTTTTTTTTTTTTTATAAGCCCAAGGTCCGGTCCCATGCACGGTGGTCATGAGGAGCAGGGCTATATGCCCATTTAGTATGGTCTAGCCAAGCTATCTATCTATCTATCTATCTATCTATCTATCTATCTATCTATCTATCTATCTATCTATCTATCTATCTATCTATCTATCTATCTATCTATCTATCTATCTATCTATCTATCTATCTATCTATCTATCTATCTATCTATCTATCTATCTATCTATCTATCTATCTATCTATCTATCTATCTATCTATCTATCTATCTATCTATCTATCTATCTATCTATCTATCTATCTATCTATCTATCTATCTATCTATCTATCTATCTAAATATAGATAGACAATACATGCTGATTGATATAGATATATAGATATAGATAGCTATGGATAGATATATTTTTTTTCAATAAAAAGAAAAAAAACCCACCAAATTATTTTGAGGGCTTTGAGGGTATTCTAAGGCAGTGGTCCTCAACTAGAAATGCTGTCGGTCCACTTTTTTTTTTTTAATAAGACCAAGGTCCTGTCCCATGCACAGCGGTCATGGGGAGCAGGGCAATATGCCCATTTAGTATGGGCAAGCTAAGCTTATACAAATCAACACTCCTCACAACCAACCAATAATGGGGTGCATGAAAATAACAATTATTTACTTTGCCAGTACACAGCAAATAATGAGAGGTATTGTGTTGAGGCAGAGGAACTCTTTTTTTTACTTTAACTTTGTTAAACAGTAGTTTTCTTTTTTCCCTTAATTTAACAAAAGCAAAACAAAATACTCATTTTACCAAAATAAATACTAAAAATGAAAACAAAAATATTATTTTCATTTGTACAATTCCCCTTTTCACATCCCCTCTGAAATCATTGAAAAATATATCAGAAGAGGAGTTAAGAACCATTTTAATACTGACACAAGGGAGCACAGGAATGTGCAGTGCTGTTCTTCCACTAAAGGTGAATGCGAATGCAATGTCTGAGGCCTGCAAATATTATTTGAGGACGCCATTGGGATGTTCATTTAACATGTTGCGGTGTTCTGCTGTTAAACAGCTGCAAAGATCCCTGGATAGACGGGAGCAAAACTGCACACAATCGAAACGTCTGAAACTGCTGAAGCTGTGAGCACACTGTGGCGTCGCGCATGCGTCTGTTTCCTGACACAATCATCCATTTTGAATGCGTGACGCTGATGTATGGGCACACCTTAAGTTCAGAGGAGCCAATCAGCGCATGGATATCGCCGACATGCCCCCGTCTCCAGTTCGTCAAACATTATACACACACAGAGTCGCGCTGCTGCGTCCTCTGCAATACATCTGTTCGTGCACACAAATAATACAACGGATAATTTTAACAAGCGATCGCGGTAATGCGCAGATTATAGTCCAAAAATAGAAAATGTGTAACGTAAAAATCACTTTATAATTTATTATTTTATACAATTTGCCGCGGGTTCGGACAGAGGAGGCCCGGACAGGGGAGGTCGGCGGTCCGGTCGTGGATCGCGGTCCGCCAGTTGAGGAAGACGGCTCTAAATTGTGCCGTGATGTGAGTGTGAGCGCAAAGAGCCATATTAGACAAAGAAACAAAACAAAAAACAAATATGTCTGGAGCTGCAAAAAATAAAAGCCTTATAATGAAGGAAACACATGCTGTATGTATCTATATTAGCTATATTTGCCAACTATCAAAATGACGAACTTGGCTACATATACACAATGAGCCTTCATGATTACCGTATTTTCCGCACTAAAAGGCGCACTGGATTATGAGGCGCACCTTCAATGAATGGCCTATTTTGTAATTTTTTTCCATATATTGCACGCATTGGACTATAAGGCGCAATCTACAATGCATCCGCTAGATAGAGCTGCAGGTATGTCTTTGTCCGACTCCGTGCCTTCTCTTATTCTGTTTGACTCTAGAGGCGTTCATGACCGACTCCAAAAAAGTAAATTAATGATTACTTCAAAGAAATTACGAAAGTTGAAAATACAATAACGCATCAAAACAGAAAATCACAAAATAAATCCTATAGACCCCCGACAGAATTTATTTTGGCATTTCCTTGAGCGTAGCTGTAACAAAACGATCAGATGTCAGTAAATTGGAGAAGACTCGACTGTTTCAGAAGTGTTTGTTATTTATTCCTTTGTTGTGTACTGTATTCACAAATGAGGAAATCACAAAATAAATTATGTAGTGGGGCTATAGAATTTCTTTTGTGCTTTCCTCGCTTGATTTTCTGTTTTGATGCATTATTTTCAATGTTCGTAGCTTCATTGAAGGAATCGTTAATTTACGTTTTTTTTTGAGACTGTGAAAACCATTAATACAGTGTGCGTTTTAAAAAAACAACACCGCAGCTCTCCTTTTTTCGGAGCTGCAACAACAGCTTATTTAATAAAGCAGCGACACAGTTCACTGAACTAACAACAAGTTATAACATTGTAAGCATGTCTCCAGCAAGGAGCCATCTTGGGGTCGACATATTACCGTAATGACCAAACACAAGGCGCTCCGGATTTTAAGGCGCGCCGTGAGGTTTTAAGAAAATGGAAGACTTTTCGGTGCGCCTTATAGTGCGGAAAATACGGTAATTTTTTTTTTCCCTCTGCAGTGCATCCGTAGAGCAGGGGTGCCCAACCTTTTATTTTACTGCTTGGTGCTTTCTACCGCCTTATTACTTATTACTTATTACTGATTCGTCTTACTGTTTATTGTATATGTTAAATCGCTCCATGTACAGCACTTTGTATGCAGCGATGGCTGTTTGAAAGTGCTCTATAAATACTGTTGACTTGACTTGACTTGACTTTTATGACGAAAGATCTACTTTTTCCATCGACCTGTTACCGCATACGAGCGCATGCGCACGCACTTAATGAGCCATAATGAGCAACAGCCATAACAGCCCTCAGATGATCGAGACATGGTACACACTTTTGCAGCATCTTAACTATCGTAGCTCAAGTGTACCGTTTTAAAATGCTTCTCTCGGCCCTCCAGATTCCCATTCTTTGCCAGGACCCTCGATGAATTGTACATAAAACGCTGTTGTGGGGGGTATTTTTTTTTATTTTTGTTTTTTCAACAGCCACTTGATGGGCATCCCACCCTGCTAAAAGAAATGTGTGTCGCAGGCTATGATGTAAATCCTCGTTGACAGAAAGGTTGAAATTCTAGAAATATTTATCACAAATATTTATTCTACACATTTTCCAGCATTGGAAAACTTTCAGTACGTTTGTGCCATGTTTTTCTGCCTACAGAAACCAGATTATAGCAAAAAATATATTTCTCTCCCCCGTCTTTTTCCATTTTCAAACATTTTTGAAATAGCTCCAGGGAAGCCACTAAGGCCCTAAAGCGCTGTGTGTGGCTCTGGAGCCACGGGTTGCCGACCCCGGGTGTGTCCCTGCTATTGACTGGCAACCAATTCAGGGTGAACCACGCCTGCTGCCTGAAGACAGCCGTAGGGCAAATAGTTCAAAGGGGTGTGTTAAAAAAAAATAGCAGTGTGGCAAACTAATTTCTGAGTTCATCAATGTTGGGGAAGAAAAAAAAAACAAAAACAGGGGTGAATCAGGTGGCGCCTACTTAAGAATGATGAAACCAGCACAGGTTGAACATGCATTTGAGGAAAATGGGTTGTTCAAGACACTGCTCCGAAGAATGGCGTTCCTTGACTAAAAAGTTGATTGGAGAGGGAAGAACCGAGAGGTGCAAAAAATTGTTGGCTGTTCAGCTGAAATGATCTCCAATGCCTTCAAATGGGTAGAAAAACCAGAGACACATGGAAGAAAACAGAAGACAACTATTAAACTGGACCAGAGAATAACCAGAATGGCAAAGGCTCAGCCAATGATCAGCTCCAGGATGATCAAACACAGTCTGCAGTTACCTGTAAGTGCTGTGACAGTGAGAAGACGTCTGTGTGAAGCAAATGTATTTTCAAGAATCCCACGCAAAGTCCCTCTGTTACAAAAAAGGCATGTGCAGAAGAGGTTACAATTCCCCAAAGAACACATCAACTGGCCTCAAGAAAAATGGAGGAACATTTTGTGGGCTGCTGAAAGTAAAATTGTCCTTTTTGGGCCCAGGGGCCACAGACCATGTGTGAGATGGCCCCCAAACTCTGAATTCAAACCTCAGTACACATTGAAGACAGTGAAGCATGGTGGTGCAAGTATCATGGTCTGGACATGTTTCTCCTACTCTGGTGTTGGGCCCATTTATCGCATACCAGGGATCTTGGATCAGTTTGTGTATGTCAAGATACTTGAAGAGGTTATGTTGCCTTGTGCTGAAGAGGACATGCCCTTGAAATGGGTCAACATTGTCAACAAGACAATGACCCCAAACACACCAGTAGACGAGCAAGGTCTTGGTTCCAAACCAATAAAATTTATGTTATGGAGTGGTCAGCCCAATCCCCAGATCTCAATCTGGGAATCTTGAAGCAAAACCAAGAAATGTAACTGAATTGTGGAATGTTGTTAATCATGGAGTGAAATAACAACTGAAAGCTGCCACAAGTTGGTTGACTCTATGCCACACAGATGTGAAACAGTTATAAAAAACGGTGGTCATGCAACTAAATATTAGGATTGTTAAATCCTACCTTTTTTGGGAAAAAAACCCCAAAACAAAATAGTTTTGTACAGTCAACAGCAGACACTGCTATTTTTTTGAACACACCCCTTTGAACTACTGGTATTTAAGATAAGATAAGATATCCTTTATTTGTCCCACACTGGGGAAATTTACTGCCTCCAGCAGCAAGAATGTGGGTAGAAAGAAGAAAAAAACAAACAAAAACCATTCAATTAAGTGCAATATAAATACAAAATGGATAAATCGCAGTGCTATTTACAATTGTTTTTTCACATCACACACATCATTTAATTATTATTATTATTATTGTTGTTATTTTTATTCAGCAGCCTGACAGCAATCGGTAGGAACGAGCGTCGGTATCTCTCCTTTTTACAGCGCGGGTGTATAACATGCCGATTGTGAATGCTGGGTCTTGTTTATTTTCTGAGAATCTACTGCACCTACTGGTCACTTGTCTGGAATGTAACAATAAAAAATTTACTAAAAACCAGGGGTATTCTGGTTCGTCACATTGCACTGCTATTATTTTGAACAGTACTGTATACCAGCAGGGCATCAACCATAGTTGTGAAAGTGATTTTAAGGGTGGAATCTTCCTAATAAATGTTGAATTCCAAATTGTTGACTTCAAGGACAATCCACTTGGTAGGTTCCACTGCACTTAGGTAACTTTGGAACAAAACCTCTCATAGCCAAACAAGCTAATGCTGATTAAACTATTTTTCCCCCATAGGAGCATATTGTCAACCAGAATCTGCTTGATGTGTTTGGAATGAAGCTCCCAACTGGATTCCAGCTAATTGGACAAGTGGTATGCGCTTCGTTTTTTACGTCATCATTTTACTAGTTCCTGTTGTACCATGCATTGAGCGTTGTTATGCCTGACCTGTTCGATTTGCAGCAATGAGTGCTGCGTATCTTAAGTAAATATATGCTCGGTAAAAGTGTCTTGTAGTGTATGATTGAGATTTGTGTATCGCTACATTGTTTCCTGTGTAATTTAGGAAGAAATTTGGTTTATGAATTCCTCAGAATGTGCAAAACAATTGTCATCATCAAATAGTTTTGACCTTTGCCTGATGCGATCAAATGTTCATTGACATTTAAGTTTTACTGCTAATTTGTACATAAATTCAACTGCATGCTGATTTTTGTGGCGTTGTATAAGAGAATTTGCCCCAAAAAATCACATCTGCATTTCATTAATCCTCTGTTATTGACCATGTGTGTTTCTGAACATCTCAGGGTCTGTCAGATTACACCAAGTGGCTCACCCGATTCTCCAACAAGGAGCAGGACAAATCTGACAGATCAATCACGTTTCGGTCTTTTGCCAGGTTTGTATAGTCATAACTAACTTTGATTTATATTGATATTTAATTGCAGTATTACCTTTACTTTAGATCTTTCAATCTCACCAAGAGAATGTGCTTATCGCAATAACTTTGACTGATAATGACAGGGTTGGATTAATGGGAAATCCATCAGACTGCTTTAACGGGAAAACCATCGCCATGACGATCATGAACTTCTGGGCCGAGGTCACCCTTGTGAAAAGCCAAAGTTTGGTATAGCAGTACATACATACGCATTGGTGCAGCCAACATTATCATCACTGACAAAGTAACAACTAAGTTACTTTGATGTTCTAGGTCCTCGTTCCTCATCCTCTTAACGACCCCACCGAGTTTGGAAGCTTACAAGATTTGTTCAGTATCAGTCGGAAAGAGGGGTGCGTATGATACAATCTCATGAGATTGAATACACAATAACATATTTCACTTTCGGTTCTTGTCACATTGATACTGTATCCTACTGTTTATCCACTGCAGTTACTTTGGGGGCCTGCGGCTGCTGCAAGCGACCTGTAAGAAATTCTACCAGTTCTGCTGCCAACAAGGGTGAGACTTTCCGAAAGCACAAAGATTGACTACATTATTTTAAAAAACGATACTAGTCATTTTTATCTTTACAAAATGATTATCATTCACCAATCGGTTTAAGGGGATGGCTATTCATAAAGTGAAATATTTAAATACTACGGATAGTTGTGTATGCTTGGAATCTCTTGACTGCCTGCTCATCCACCAAATGTGAAATAAAACGACAAAGTAAATATTTTGGGAGATACCCGCAGTATTTTCAGAAACGTGTCTGGGTAGGCCATTCTGAAATTCTTTACTGTTCATCTTTAACAGTCGGGCTAATTAACATAAGGCTGCCCCCACAATTAAGTTTTCGCCTACGACTTAGCAGCTAGGCTAGGGGGAACAGTCAGGTTGTTGGACTTCAGGGATGCACTATCACGTCAAATGCCAAAGGTAAACAGAGCTGCAGATGAGCATAAAAAAAAGGTGACTATATTTTGATTTTCTAAAAAAAGAGTCAGACCGGCCTTGAGATTCTGAAATGATACCCAACTAAAACTATGCCATACAATATATTCATTCATCTTCCGAACAGCTTGATCCTCACTAGGGTCGCGGGGGGTGCTGCAGCCGATCCCAGCTGTCTCCGGGCAGTTGGCGGGGGACACCCTGAATCTATCTATCTATCTATCTATCTATCTATCTATCTATCTATCTATCTATCTATCTATCTATCTATCTATCTATCTATCTATCTATCTATCTATCTATCTATCTATCTATCTATCTATCTATCTATCTATCTATCTATCTATCTATCTATCTATCTATCTATCTATCTATCTATCTATCTATCTATCTATCTATCTATCTATCTATCTATCTATCTATCTATCTATCTATCTATCTATCTATCTATCTATCTATCTATCTATCTATCTATCTATCTATCTAAATATAGATAGACAATACATGCTGATTGATATAGATATATAGATATAGATAGCTATGGATAGATATATTTTTTTTCAATAAAAAGAAAAAAAACCCACCAAATTATTTTGAGGGCTTTGAGGGTATTCTAAGGCAGTGGTCCTCAACTAGAAATGCTGTCGGTCCACTTTTTTTTTTTAATAAGACCAAGGTCCGGTCCCATGCACAGCGGTCATGGGGAGCAGGGCAATATGCCCATTTAGTATGGGCAAGCTAAGCTTATACAAATCAACACTCCTCACAACCAACCAATAATGGGGTGCATGAAAATAACAATTATTCACTTTGCCAGTACACAGCAAATAATGAGGGGTATTGTGTTGAGGCACAGGAACTATTTTATTTTGTTAAGTTGTGCCTGCTTAATAACAGAAATAGCCCTTTTAGGGAAATAAGACATTTTCATTTTAACTTTGTTAAACAGTAGTTGTAATTTTCCCATTAATTTAACAAAAACAAAACAAAATACTAATTTTACCAAAATAAATACTAAACATAAAAACAAAAATATCCTTTTCATTTGTACAATTCCCCTTTTCACATCCCTTCTGAAATCACTTAAAAAATATATCAGAAGAGGAGTTAAGAACCATTTTAAATACTGACACAAGGGAGCACAGGTATGTGCAGTGCTGTTCTTCCACTAAAGGTTAATGCAATGTCTGAGGCATGCAAATATTATTTGAGGACACCATTGGGATGTTCATTTACCATGTAATTGTCTGTGTGCGGCTCTCCTTGGCTGAAGCTGTGAGCACACTGTGGCGTCGCGCATGCGTCTGTTTCCTGACACAATTATCCATTTTGAATGCGTGCTGACGCTTATGTATGGACACACCTTAAGTTCAGAGGAGCCAATCAGCGCATCGTTATCCCCGACATGCCCTGCTCAGGGAAGGTCTCGAGTGAGTCAAATATTATACACACAAAGTCGCGCTGCCGCGGTCCTCTGCATTACATCTGTTCGTGCACGCAAAGAATACAACCGTTAATTTTAACAAGCGATCGCGGTAATGCGCAGATTATAGTCCACAAATATAAAATGTATAACGTAAAAGTCAATTTATAAATTATTTTATACAATTTGCCGAGGGTCCGGACAGAGGAGGTCCGGACAGAGGAGGTCGGCGGTCCGGACAGAGGAGGTCGGCGGTCCGGTCGTGGATCGCGGTCCGCCAGTTGAGGAAGAGGGATTTAGAGTGTTCAATCAGCCTGCCACGCATGTTTTTTTTTTGGAATGTGGGAGGAAACCGGAGCACCCGGAGAAAACCCACGCAGACCCGGGGAGAACATGTAAACTCCACACAGGGAGGCCGGAGCTGGAATCGAACCCGGTACCTCTGCACTGTGAAGCCAACGTGCTAAACACTAGACTACCGGGCCGCCCCCATACAATATAATTCAAATAATTTTAAAATAGGGCTATACGATATTGGAAAAATATGCAATATGTAATAGGGGTGTTGCATATTGCAATCTCGATATATTGGAAGAGTTAACATGCACCTCGTTTCATGACATCGTTTCATTGCTGCTTATACAAATGACTCTCGATGTCTTGAAAAACCTTTTTCCTAATTAACATTGCGTGTTGCATCTTTCAACATTTGTCTCCACAGCATCGCATTGACAAAGCAGAACTTCACATTGAAGTATGACACAAACATTCCACGACAAGTGGTGAGGTTTTCTACTCCTGTACTAATTGCTTCATAAGAAAATGAGGCTATATTCATGCTTACAACACAATTCAAGGAAAAAAAAGCACATATGCGACACTCTTTTTTTTCATGCAGGTTGAACAGTACGATCAATTTTGTTTTCTTGCCCAAATCCAACCGTGGCTTTGTCAAATATGGATATATTTTGAACATGTATGCGACGTGACTGCATTGTGAACGCTCATTCATTCACATCGGACCAAAACGTCATCAAAAGCCCTGCATGCGCGTAATTTAGACACACTGGCGGTTCATTTATTACCAGCGGCAATGGCGTGACGACATCTTTAGATACCTCCTTTAAATGAGGAGAAGAAGGAGCGTGCGGACTTTGTATCGGTCTGTCGTCGTGAAGAAGGAGCTGAGCCAAAAGGCGAAGCTCTCAATTATTGGTCGATCAACGTCCCAACCCTCACCTATGGTCACGAGATATGGGTCATGACCGAAAGAACGAGATCTCGGATACAAGCAGCCAAAATGAGTTTTCTCCGCAGGGTGTCCGGGCTCTCCCTTAGAGATAAGGTGATAAGCTCAGTCGTCCGTAGGGGCTCAGAGTCGAGCCGCTTCTCCTCCATGTCGAAAGGAGCCAGATGAGGTGGCTCTGGCATCTGATTAGGATCCTGGACGCCTCCCTGGTGAGGTGTTCCGGGCATGTCCCACCGACAGGAGGCCCCGGGGATGACCCAGCACACGCTGGAGAGACTATGTCACCCAGCTGGCTTCGGAACGCCTCAGGATCCCCCGGGAAGAGCTGAAAAAAGTGGCTGGGGGGAGAGGGAAATCTGGGCTTCCCTGCTAAAGCTGCTGCCCCCCATGACCCGATAAGCGGCAGAAAATGGATGGATGGATGGGCACAAGGAGCAATGCCTCATATCTCCAAAATATTTCTACCTCCTCCCGCCTCCTCCTCTGGCGATATGAGATGATAAAATGACCACCAATACCATTTGTACTTATAGTAAAAACTGCAGCATGTGACATGCTTTTTTGTTGGGGTCGGGGGGGGTGCATCACTCCACGGCGTCCTTTGTGCACACACATATATCACATCAGGGATGCGTTGCTTTCACATTAGTGTCGGATTTGTTTTTCCTAATGTAAATGTATAAGAATATATAAGAAACATCGGATTTAACAAAAAAAAAATCGGAATCGGGCATCATGCCCTGCAGTGCGAATGTAGCCTGAAAGAAGAACCTAAACATCATTTTCTGTCTGTCTTTTTTTGTAGGGCCTTGCTGGGAGCAGGTTGGTGTCTTTCTTTCCTTGTCGCTAATTCAAACAGCATACTCTAAATGTTTTCTTGCTTTTCAATGGAATCTACACTGGTTTAATGTACCGTATTGGCCCGAGTATAATACGGTGTTTTATTCAGTGAAATAAGACTGAAAAAGTGGGGGTCGTCTAGATTTGTAAATTTCCCCAGTGTGGGACAAATAAAGGATATCTTATCTTAGACATTATACCCATTCACGACGCTAGATGGTGCCAGATCTCATTGAAGCGAATGCTGAACTTGATTCTCCGGCCAAACCAAACCCCACGTCACGAAGAATAAAAATAAAAATAGCGGTAAGAAAGAAAAGAGAAGAAAATAATGGTTTACATATTTAAATGTTCAGATATTAATATTTGAATGAGGCAAAATGACATCCTTTTTCTCTCAAATATATTGTTATAATCAGCAACATCGGAACTGAACGACTATAGGCCTGTCGCCCTGACGTGTGTGGTCATGAAGTCCTTTGAACGCCTTGTGCTGAACAACCTAAAGAACGTCACTGGACCCCTGCTGGACCCTCTCCAGTTTGCCTACCGGGCAAACAGGTCTGTGGAAGACGCAGTCAACATAGGTCTGCACTACATCCTCAAGCACCTCGACAGCACAGGGACCTACGCAAGGATTCTGTTTGTGGATTTCAGATCTGCGTTCAACACCATCATCCCGGAACTCCTCACCCCCAAACTACTCCACCTCGGTGTGTCCCCTACGATCTGCCAGTGGATACTCAGCTTCCTGACGGGACGGACACAACAGGTGAGACTGGGAGCAACAACATCATCAATACGCACCACCAGCACTGGAGCCCCACAGGGATGTGTCCTCTCGCCACTGCTCTTCTCTCTCGACACAAATGATTGCACCTCAACAGATCCAGCTGTCAAACTCATAAAGTTCGCAGACGACACCACGGTCATCGGTCTCATCAAAAACGGCGACGAGTCTGCGTACCGCCAACAAGTGGAGCAGCTGGAGCTCTGGTGCGGCCGACACAACCTCGGGCTGAACACCCTCAAGACTGTAGAGATGATCGTGGACTTCAGGAAACATTCTTCTCCTCAGTTGCCCCTCACACTATCCAACTGCCCTGTGTCAACCGTCAAGACCTTCAAGTTCCTGGGAATCACAGTCTCCCAGGACATGAAGTGGGAAGCCAACACCATCTCCATCCTGAAAAGGGCCCGGCAGCGGATGTACTTCCTGAGGCTGCTGAGGAAGCATGGCCTGCCACAGGAGCTGCTACGACAGTTCTACACGGCAGTCATCGAATCAATCCTGTGTTCTTCCATCACGGTTTGGTTTGGGGCCGCCACAAAAAAGGACAAAATCCGACTTCAACGGACAGTTAGGACGGCAGAAAAAATCGTTGGCACCGCCCTATCCACTCTTGAGGACTTGCACACTGCAAGAATCAAGACAAGGGCACGGAAAATCCTCCTGGATCCCCCGCACCCTGCCCACCACCTTTTTCAGCCACTCCCCTCAGGCAGACGCTACAGATCCATGCGCACCAAATCCAGCAGACACTTAAACAGCTTCTTCCCTCTAGCCATTAACTCCTTAAACAGTCACTGACATAGTCACTCTTCTTGCACCACAAAATGGTACTACAAAACTACTGGTTACTCTAAAATGGTTCAATGATTTTGTTGTTTACGATGATACTAGTGCAGCGTGTTATACCGGAGACAAATTCCTTGTGTGTTCTACATACTTGGCCAATAAAGATGATTCTGATTCTGATTCTGATTTGTTTCAGATGTACTGTAATTATTTTCTGTATGAAAATTAATTTGGTGTTCAAAAAGTCTTTTTTCAAACTTGAGTCTTGAAAAAGAGGGGGTAGTCTTATAATCAGGGCCGTCTTATATTTGGGCCAATACGGTATGTGGTTCATTCACATACCGTAATATGAAATAATTTACTGGTCTTGCTATGTTGTGTGCAGTGCCATTGTCTCAGCCACCCTGAAGTGTCTCATGAAATTTTACAACCTCACAGATGATGTAAGGAGGTCAGGTGTTAACCTGACACTGTCTCACTGACACCCAGACCTGTCTTTATTGTTGCCGCCTCCAAGTGCTTTTGTGTCAAATCAATCCAAATGATTCAACTCCATTGAAAATTGGATTTGTTTCCAAATAGAGAAATTAAAAATATTTCACATTTAGCTCACGGGAAAAGTTTTGTTGATTGAAACATTTTGCATAACAGTCATTTGTATTGGGTATTGTATAATTTGGATTGTAACTATAGGTGCGTTTGTTTCCACTACATTAAAAAAAAAGTAACTAATTACAAGAATAACATTAGAACAAACACTGCCAAATGAAACATCAATTGCACTTGGTGAGAGTAACAAAATTGCAAAACAGCTTTCATATTAAGATAATAAATGAAATGTCTTATTTACATCCATACCAGGATCTCCCAAAGCCAGTCCGAGCCAACTTTATTCTTAATGTGGAAACTGACGAACTCTTCATTACTGCAGGCCTTCAAGACAGGGTTGCGCAGGTAACTATCGCATGTAAACAGGGCTGGACTGGCGGTCGGGTATACCGGGCATTTGCCCGGTGTGTCGACAGCTATCCAGTCGCCGGCTGATGCTATTAAAACAACACATTCATCACTTTTTGCTCTTTTATATTCAATAGACCGGCTGCCATCTGAGAGGGGGCAGCCCATTCTTCCATATTTATTATTGACACTTGTCCGAACCGTGTAGGTTTTGGCACATAGGCACCTTGTTCCTCTGTGGAACATGCTGGCGTAATATGACAATAATGTGGAGATGTAATCATGCATAGTATTTAGCTTTTAGAAGTACTGTAACAAGCATTTTAATTTTTACTTTAAGAGCTACTTGGCACTGTTAACTGAAGGGGTTGGTTGCCATAAATGCTAATTTAACTTGGGGTGCAATAAAATGGCGCACAAGTACATCACACACACGTACAACCTCTTTTTACACTTAAAAGAAACATCTCAAAAAACAGACACACATAAATAGCTGCAAATACCGAGAAAGAATAATGTAAGGTCACAGCCATAGATGTGGTCACTATGGAAAGCTCCTCTCTTAAAACCCGAGTATGTAGTATCCAACCCCTGGGAAAAAAAATGTTTGTCATTTGTGAGACAATCCCCATGACAGAAGTGTTGGAATGATTTAAATTGTAGCAATTGTTTTTAATTACATATTCACTTTACCGCTATATGAATTGTACAAGTAATTTCTTCCTCTTATTCAGAAGAGTCTACATATCCATATTTCTTAGGTCGGTGATTCACAACCGTTATTGAGCCAAGGATCATATTTTAAATTCGAAAAATCGCATGGCACACCGCCAAACAGAATTGTTACGAAAAGAGGAATTTCATAATTTATGCCATCTAATAGATCATTTATTTGTTCTTTCTGTCATGAGTTGCTGGTATAAAGGGACAAATATAAATTATTTGTTATTAATAAATCATTTTCTCACTACTTAACTCATTCAATTCCAGCCATTTTCACTCGAGCAAAACCCACCATTCCCAACTTTTACTGCATTTTGACAATTGCCCCGATACAAGAGCACACACGTCTTGCACTGCATTCGGGTATCACTTTGGCCGCGGTGTGACTTTTGCATGACTCAGATGATGTTCTTGCACATGGAGCCTCTTTTAATGGCTGCTTGTTACTTTTATGCGAACGAAACCGTCCTGCAGCTTTTAGCAACTCCATCTCCCATGTCATGGTGGAAGATTTTCTTCCCCAAAAACAGTTTTGATTTCTCCACCGCTAATGGTGAGAATGTACTCCCATGCATCCTTCCCCCTCTACTTCTATTTGTCCTGCAGCATATGATCCTGGCTGATCTCCTAACTCCCGCTGCTACCTAATGGACAGATATTAAATGATTTACAATGCAGACAAGCCTGATCCTCTTCAGTGGCTGTGTCAGACTCATCTGCAACGTCAAACAAAACAACCCCCCCCCCGAGATGACGTATAAATACGTCATGGGTCGACGGTCGTTGGTGACTTGACGTATTAATACATCATGAGGAATAAAAGAGTTAAATGAATTTTGATGAGTCCTGCGGCACACCGTTGGAGCTCATACGGCACATTAATGGGTCCCGGCATGCTGACCACAACAATTATGAGTTGGGTTTGGGTAAATAGTAAACATTTTTTCAGCAAACAAATGGCAGTCATTTGTGCTCTGTTAGTTATGAGGGGCCGGTCTAAGCCAAACATGCAGGGTAAGATTTTCTTTCCCCTCCAAGTCCACCCCTGCAGGGAAATGACAACAAACAATACCAAAAGTATTTGAACACTTCACCATAATACCAATGTCGCATATAGGAAGACAGAACTCTGACAGTCGTACAGTACTTCTACTTAACTTACTCCTTAAGATCAGGATTTTTTCAAACATATTCATTAAAAAAAAAAAATTAGGTCCACAAAAATTCCGCAAACGTTCCGCGAGAAGCAGTGAAAGTCAGCAAAACAACAGTGAGTCACATAGAGCAACATATACAGAACTACATGTATATGTTTACTGTATTTTGTTATTTATACACTAACCTAACCTTACTTATACATGTTTAAATATATTAGTATACAGCATTAAGTTATGTTAATTACTGCAAAATTTACTTCTACATGCATGTATACCATTAAATTTGGCCTTATAAATATTTTTTATACTCATACACATGTACCTATACCGGGGGGGTCGCTACTTAGCGGATTTTCGTTTATCGCAGATGGTTTCGGACCCAATTAACTGCGATAAACGAGGGATTACTGTATTGTCAAATAAATTGCTTTTGATTTGTCATGCAGGTCTACGAAGGTTTAGTTTACATGGACTTCAGCAAGAAGGTCATGGAAGAGCAGGGTTACGGTATTCACATCACAGTACAGTCCATACTGGTTTACACACAATATCTCCCCCGCACACACACACACACATATGCATATATATATATATATATATATATATATATATATATATATATACAGTCAAACCTCGGTTTTCGTCCATAATCCGTTCCAGAAGGCTGTTCGAAAACCGAATAGTTCGAAAACCGAAACCACACTCTTTTTAAAATAAAAATGTTTATTGAATGCAATGGAAAGCAACACGGGGAAGCGTCACTTCCTCGTCTACCCGAGGAAGCGTCACTTCCTAGTGTAAGGGAGGCGAGAGTCAAATGGTGCATTCAAGTGCGCTCAGTTTGTTCGAGAACCGAAATTTTTGGTAGAAAACCGAATTGGTCGAGAAGCGAGACGTTCGAAAACCGAGGTTTTACTGTGTGTGTGTGTATATATATATATATATATATATATATATATATATATATATATATATATATATATATATATGTTAAAAAATATATAAACATATATATAAACCCGGTTATAGTATAAATATATAAATATACTTTTTGGATGATATTTTCCACTTTTAGGGAACTACATCTCCATGGATATGAGTGGCCTACCTCTATTCTGGTTGGCCTACTTGAGTGACCCAAGTGACTCAGGGCGTATTCATAACAACATCCGACAACGCTGGCTCAATGGTAGGCCCCTATTCTTTTTCAGGCTGCATTTTCGTTGAATAGGATTGTGTTGTAGACCACCAATAAGTGAAACCCGTGACTTTGAAATACCCGATAGCAGCGGTGCACAAACTTTTTTGACCGAATATCTACTTTTCAATCAAACAACCTCCCGCGAACTACCCGTTACCGCACACTTACACCCGCATACTATTATGAGCAACAGCCTGACATTGAGGCATGTGGCGCCCTTTTGCAAGCCTATTAACTATCGTAGCTCACGCGTACCGTTTTAAAATGCTTCTCTCACCCCTCCAGATTCCCAAAATATATAGTGCAACAGCTCTGATCTTAAGCTTCAATTGCAGACTGCTGAGCGCTAACAACTTCTGGTGACACAGTTTGCACGCCACCGCCGGTTAAAGATGACCTGCTTTATTTTTACTTTTTACTTTTTTGTGAAAGTGAGACTGACATAATGAGTAGGGTGCAGTGTGCATCAACACAAAAAGATATATTACTAACATGCACACAAATGTTTGTTAGTTTTTTTTCCTCTACACTCCTCGCGATCGACTTGGGACCAGCCCACGAGCTACTGGTCGATCGCGATCGACGTAATGGGCACCCGGCCCTATAAAAATACTCTGAATGTGCGGTTTTACAGCATTTACGGCACTTAACATTTTTAAGGTCTTTCAACACAAAATAATACGAGCTAATTCAAACACATATAATTGAAAGAGAGCAATTACTAAAAATATTGTGCAATGTAATAACAGTGTCCCACTCCACCCGTGTTTCCAGTAAACTGATTGCTTTTGTTGCAAACGATCTCATCATCTCACAATATACAGTACATCAATAACCACACCCACTGATGTACAGTACATCATAATATGAACCCACAGCCATTTCTTTCTACAGTATAGGCATAAACATCCCGGATTTCGGTGGATGACATTAAATAATTTTCACCAAATACTACAAAGGAATTGCTGTGCTGAAATATATCTGTTTCATTGATCTTCTTTCCAATTTACCGTCTTCTGTAAAATCTGAAGTCCTGAAACTTAAATCAGTGGTCATACAATATTTTAAGATACCGGTACCTAAAAGAAGGTACATGATGTTTTAGGTGTTTAATTTTTTTTATTTATTTTTTTAATAATCAATCTATGCAGTGGTTCTTAACCTTGTTAGAGGTATCGAACCCAACCAATTCATATGCACGTTGTTGTGTGGTGGTTCTTAATTTAGCATGAGTTGTCTTTCTGCAGGGGATACTCTTGTGGTCGAAGCCATGCAGACCTTTGCTCAACTTACTGATCAAGCCAGGTAAATCAAATCATGATGCTGTCAATAAGGCTCGTGGTTCAGTGGTTAGTGTGTCAATCTCACAGTGCAGAGGTACCGGGTTTAATTCCAGCTGCAGCCTCCCTGTGTGTAGTTTGCATGTTCTCCTTAGGCCTGGGTGGGTTTCCTCCCACATTCCAAAAACATTCATGCTGAATGAAGACTCTAAATTGTCCCTATGTGTGAGTGTGAGCGCGGATGGTTGTTCGTCTCTGTGTGCCCTGTGATTGGCTGGCAACTGGTTCAGGGTGTGCCCCGCCTACTGCCCGAAGATAACTCGGATAGGCTCCAGCACCCCTCACGACCCTTGTGAGGATATACAGATCAGAAAATAGATGGATGGACAAAGGGATGCCGTCCATCCATCCATGGACGTCATGCCCTGGGGGGGCACGAGGCTCTGTCAAGGGGGGCGCGTTTGACCTCGGGGAACATGCTTTTAAATTTTTTTTTTCGTCCTAAAATAACGTGCAGTTGCACCTCCACTACGTTAGGGGGCAGTGGCGCTCTCATTGGCAGAGTTTGCGCAGGGAGCATTCTCAGGGAGGAAACATGACAAGGCATCTGTAGTGCTTGGCTTCAATGTGACTGCGGTGGCAGACGAGGGAAGATTGATGTGCATACTGTGTCTAAAACACCAAACTACGGCCCGGGGGCCGGATCCGGCCCGCCTCCACATTTGGTCCAGCCCCCCTGAACAATACCAGAGAGTCTTTTGATTTGTTTTTCATCTATGTATATTTGTATTTTATCATAAAATTTGGCTTTTGCAATAAAATATTCCTTAGTTATGAACTATTTTCATGATTAACTATTAGCTAGTAACAATTTCATAAACACATATAACGTGACATTTGTTCCATCCTTCTGCGGTCTGTGCAGTTATCTGGCAACCCCAGAAAAAAAATCCTAAACCCGTCCCTCTCAAAGAGAAAGTAAATCATGGCGAAAAGGTGAGGTAAGAGAAAAAAATTATTCAGAATACAGGGAATTTAACCCAAAATGGAGAAACAATTTTTTTTCAATGCAAAGAAAAGATTGTCATCTGTCGGTGGCGGTATTCAAAGAATACAATCTGCGGAGACACTATGAATCCCGTCACAACAACAAGTACAATTTTTTGCATGGGCAAATGAGAGCAGACAAACTGTCAACGCTAAAAAGAGGAACGTTAGCTCAGCAAAATACATTTGTACGCCAAGCTCAGCTGAACCAGCCATCTGTTTGGGCTAGCTTTCGGTTTGCTCAACTGATAGCAAGCAGCGGTAAGGAGAGTTTGTCAAGAAATGCATGAATGCTGTCGCGGAGGTGGTGTGTCCCGAGAAGAAAGACGTCTTTAATACCGCGAGTATCAAAAAAAGTTATTTGATTTTGTGTGGGTTTCATGGAAACAATACATTTTTACGTCTAGGTACACTTGCAGTCACACTTTTGCTGTTACAAACTGACCCCGCCACCCACCCCCGTAAGAGAAGCGAAAAGTTATGTGGCCCTCACAGGAATAGGTTTGGGGACCACTGGTCTAAAACTTTTGGTAGCGGAAAGCATGAAGCCAAATAAATTAAGGCGTCACTTAAAGACATTACACCCCAATCACGTTGATAAGCTGCTTTGGGTTTTTTCAGCAAAAATGTGCCGAATATTGCCAACAATCATGCCGCTTTGTGACTGCTACTTCAGTAAACTAAAATACAGGTCCCGGCTACACATTGAGCAGGAGTCGACCGAGATTTGCTGTGTCCTGCTTCAAACCTCGCTTCGAAAAGCTGTGCATTGCAAAACGTGCTCATTGTAGCCATTAATCCAGACATCATCTTTGATTAAAAAAAAAAAAGCACAAATTTGTTTATATATTTTTGTTTTGCTGGTTAAAGTTTTAAAAAAATATTGTGCTCTGAGACCATGTTGGTGATTAGTTTGAATGCATTGTTGGTTATTGATTTTATGTAATTTTATTTTTCGGTATTGTATGGTTTGACATGGTCAGTTAAATTAAGGATTTAATGTTATTTCTGAATTTCAGATGCACTCTGAATCTTTTCTGTTCCAGTTACAAAAGCTATTCTTTGTTCTAAGTTGGTCCATATTTGTTTCTTTTTTTATTCTCTTATACGTTAATAAGGATACAGTGTTATGCAAAGGTGTACTTATAACAATTTTATAGGCAAATGATACTATTTATAGTTGTGCGGGAGGGCGGGGCATGTTTTCCTCTTCCTTGGGGGGGCATAACATAAAATAATTAAGAACCACTGTTTTATGGAAACATGTTTGGATTTTTAAAACTAGACCTTTATTTCACCTTAGCAGTGGTTCAAAGAAACATTCCATCTGTTCTCTTAGGGTGGCTCTCATGGAAAAAGACTGGAACTGTCTGGCACAACTAATGGACCACAACTTTGAGCTAAGGAGGTAAACCATCTACTCTGATACATTCGTAGGATTGCAAAACCATTTGTAATGCGGAATATTAAAGATTTAACCATGACAAGTATTCTCTTGAGGCTTTAAGAAATACTCTGTCCTACATGAACGTTTTTCTGTTTACATGAACGTAAACAGAAATGTCTCTTGTATGTATATTTCTGCTTCAAGGTTCAATGAGGGGGAAAAAAACAGCTTTGAAAATCAAGATAGAGAAAATGGTTATTACTAACTGTAATATAACAAACTAATCTACCAAATGGACATGAGCAATTAATCTTGACATCCAGTAATCCCTCGTTTTTTACAGTTAATGGGGACAAGAACTCCTCGGAAAAGGTGAAAAACCACAAAGTAGGATTTAACCCCTCCGCCCCACAGGACATTTTGTGTATGTGGGTACCAGCATGTTCTAAAATATGTAAACAGCATTTATACTTTACATATTTGAGACAACAGTTACAACAGTACACATATTTACTTAAGTCATTAATTATAAAAACAACTCTCAGTTGTCTCGAAGCCTTTTGGTTCACTTGAGACTCTTCTGCTGGAGGCGCTGACCGTGTAGGTTTATAAATTGGAGAAAAACATGGTGATGGATAGCTTTCTTGTCTTCTTAGTTAAAATATATATATATATTTTTTTAAGTTAAAAAAAACCCTCTTACCTAGATGACAGTTTCGGCTGTCACTTCAGCCTGTCACTGCTTCCTTGTGACGTGTCAAAAAACAAACAAACAAACAAACAAACAAACACCTGACCGGGTTGTGAAACCTTCAAAATAAGGCTTGCCAACCCTGTTAAGGCTCTTGCCGCAGTTTAAGCAATGTGTCCATGGTGATGTTGCCATCTCCTTGGTGGGATGAGCAGGGTTTTCATGCTCCCACACACCCTGGACACATTGCTTCAACAGCGGCAAGGGCTTGGAGTGCAGCGTAATTACCGGTAATCCAAAAAAGTTCATGCGAACACAACACTAAGATACAGAATGAGACAGTCAACAGCGTCACGAGACAAAACAAGAGAAGGTGCTGGTGGGTCGGGCTGCGATGATGTGCAGCCAATCAGCTCACGGGATAAATCCACTCGTGCTCTCTCTGGTCGATGTCGCGCCGGGAACCAATCACGTGACTTGTATGAGTGCCAGTGGCATCTACAGTACAGACATGTGCAAAGCCAATGAGTCAACTCATCTCTCTGTTCGGCATGTAGAAAGCTTCTCGAGAGCGCATCAACAGAAAACAACACGTCTTTTCGCAATATGGCTGCCGATTTGGCTACATTTAAAAATGTTAGTGGCGAGGGATTACTGTATCTCAGAGATGTTTCTTCTCAGTATATGGGATGATAAGATAAATATTGAAACATGGAAAAACTGCCATCTGTCGAGCCACATTTTCACAAGTATGTTTAAGCAGCAGAAACAATACCTCGTACAGGTCTGTGTACACCGATGAGTGCCTTGGTCCTGGCAACCTCAAGATGGTGGCGTTAGCAAAGGAGGTATGAGAGATTTCTCTTTCTACTTATAAAGTTCATATTTTATTCAAAAGCATTCCATTTCACGTTTGTTATGTTCTTTCTTCCTATGCTCTCTGCTCGGTGCAGTTTGGCTCAGCTGTGAAGTTACCAGGCAGCGGAGGGGCAGTGGTAGGATTGTGCCTAGACCCAGAAAAACTGGTAAGATTACCCCACAGAATATTTCCAGTCACCTTAATCGAGGGCAGTGCTTCTCAACCGCTTCCCAAAATATTTAGCTCTGCAAGGAGCACCAAAATGGGTAACATTAAAATAGTGAAATGGTGCATTGTTTGGAGGCTTTAGTCCCTAAAAAGCATATTTACCCCACCAAAGTCAAATGCAACTGAGCTGTCCTCTAAAAATGTACTTATTTGAGAAGTAAAAACAAAAAAAAATAATATTGTACTCGATTAAAAGTTATATGGCTACCAGCTTCATTCTATTGATTGTATTTAATGTTTTAATGTTGTGAATTTGCACTTGTTCATTCAGTGATTCTTTCACATACAGTACTATCAAAACAAAGTCATATATTTATGTACACCTCCGTTTTGACCATTTGGAGTCAAATTTATAGACGCTGCTTTTTCATGTTGCTGCTGCTCGTATGACTGATCAGGGCAACATCCCCAACTCAGGCATGCGCCACAAAGCATGGGAAGTGTGTCCCTAACATTTCAGCTGAACTTGCTCAAGGTCACAGTCACTCCCTTTCCTCTTTTTCACATCATCATATCTGTCATGTCTGGGGTTAGTGTTGTATATTGGAGTGGGCTCAATTCCTCTCCCACAATCACTTTGTGAAAAACTGGTGTTCATTCCAGGGTGTACAATAGCCCTTTTTTACGCCTTAAGTCAGTTGATGTATGCTCCAAATCCCCCATGACTGAATAGGGCAAGATAATGCATATGTGATATTCAGTAGTTAACAAAGCTTGAATTCACATCGTGCCCCAAACTACAGTCGCCACCATTATGCAGATTTTTAAGCGATTGTTTTTGAATCTGTACAGGCAAGTTGAATTTGGAGTTGCAGGCTTCAGTGTTTTACACCAGGTTGTGCCGCCACTTGCCAAGCAGCACTGAGGTTGACTGAAAGAGATGTAGCATAATTAAGAACCAAGGAGACATGTCCCAAACCCACAAGTTCCAATGGGAGTCGTTTCGACAGAGCAGAGAGAATGTAGGCTTCTGAGTATTGTTATATTCTCTGCTTCTATGTGTTGCTGCTCCATACTTGTTTAAGTAGTTGAAGGGTATGACGTTTTATAATTTTGCATTATACAGTCAAACCTGAAAGTATTCATACCCCTAGGGTATGAATAGTTAAGGGCTTGTTTGAAGCTAGTGGACCTTTAGTTTGATGAAATAAGAGAGTATAGAAGTAAGATGAAATAAGAGAGTGTAGAAGTTAATTCAGTGAGTTCGAAAAAAGAAAAAAAAAGATAACCGACCACTGAACCAAACAGAAGATGGACAAATCTATTCATACTATTCAAAGAACTTCTTTAATTTCTGTACAGTCAATTCACGCGATCCGTGGGGGATTAGGACTTGCCCGGCCCACAAATATCCAACATTTGTGAATATTTGACACCCATTGAAATACAGTTAAAACCTAAAAACAATTATCCCCAAAACAGCGATTAACTTTCAATACACGGAAAATGGGACGGAAAACCTGACATCCACGCCCCTCCCCCATCTCCCTCTCCCCCATAAAAAAAAAAACAACCTATTATTTTATTATTAAAAAATATTTTAAGATACTGGAAAAAAATCTCAGTCTACAGAAGTCTTACTATTCCTATGCATGTGTATCTGTACTTACTAGTAATATATGTATTGTCAATATTTGGAGGATATTCAATAGGATACACAATGTTTGTTTGCAACATGTTCATACCAAATCCAATATTGGCGGAGCTCAGTTCCCAGTCGAAAATAAAGCTAACAATATCTGGTTGCCTGATGTCACTTTTGTCTGTCCCATCAGGAGCCGATGAGACAAGCTTTCCAAGAGGCCGGCTGTGTTTTCTGTGTCATCATTCCGTACAACCCATCTGTCAGCGCTGTCAGCAGTCAACCGTGACCGTCAAGCTGCTCAAGGCCAACACGGGTCACTGGAGGATTATCAATCAAAATAAATGCTAATGTTGTATGAAAATCGGCACATGAAGTTGGTACTAATAGTGTCATGTACATTGATTTGTATGAGTATTCATATTTGACTTTTTCACACCTAACAACGACAAACTGCAATCTTTTTATTGTGATTTTATACGAACGGCAAACACGGTGTAGCATATAATTGTGAAACGGAATGGCAATGGAAGGCTTAAAATAAGTGGTTTTGCATCCCAGTTGATTGCCTCGTGACCGCACCAGCTAGCTACAAATAGCAACGAGCTTTGGGTGTCTACTGCTGTGGCTAAACATGTTGCAGTAGATCCCAAGTCATCATTTCTGCATATGTGTGTGTGTGTGTGTACACATGTACACGTGTGATGGTCAGGTCACAAAAATGTGAAAAAGACATTTAAAAGTGGAAAAACACTATTATTTTGTCATATAATTGTTTTCTATCATGGAGCAAAATTATTTGATTTAAAAGTCATCACTTTTGATTGTTTATAATTAAGTGATATTTCTTAACTTTCTTAACACACTCATTGTGCAAGTGTGCATCATATTTTTTTTCTAAAGTAATTAAAATGGCATTTTATAAATGTGTGTCATTTTTATTGTTTCACAGGTAGGGTTGTAAAGGAATGAGACATTTAAAGAAAGTTCATGGTAACTTTTCATGGGTCGTTAAGATGAGGAATTTTGGAAATGTGGGGGTGTCACAGTGACAGAGTGGTTAGTTTGTTCGCCCCACAGTTCAGAAGTTGGAGGTTCGAATCTGGGCGGCGAGCTTCTTGCGTGGAGTTTGCATGTTCCGTCTTGTGCATGTGTGGCTACCGTATTTTAAATGATGTTTTTTGGGTTAAGTGATGACCAAATTGTTTGTAGGTGTGCATGCCTGCATGGTTGGTTGTCTCAGCCCTGGTTGATCGTGTACCTCACCACTTGCCCCAAAGTCAGCAGGCTCGAACTAACCCTCGTGAGGCAGAGTGAGGCACAATGATCGGATGGGTTCTTAACCAGAAACTTTTAGTGAGAATACCTGGAAATTGAAGGGACTCCGCTATAAAAGTGTGTGTGCGTGTGCGCGCACGTGTGTGTGTATGTGTGTGTGTGTATATATATATAAACTAGCTGGTTCGCCGCCCTCCGGGCGGCTCATTAGCTAGTTCCTGCGGAAGACTGGTAAGGTGGGCCTTCGGCCCACAAAAGTGTTGTTGCTTGGTTCAACTTTTTGTTCATCTTAATTGCTTATCTCGAAAATAAAGAGATGTTTAGCTCTACTAAATAACTAACAATTTCATTGCAATGCTTGTGGGTAGACAACATTTTTTCGCTAACATGCCCGCGCGATCGTAGTGAGCCACTGCCTGAGCGGCGCAGTGGCGGCGCGCAGCGGCGCGGTGAAGTAGGTACGTTTTGAAAAGGGACAGACGGAAGGACAGACCGCGTGCGGGACGACGCGCAAAATATATATAGATGTGGACAGAGAGAGAGCAGAGGCGATTGCTCTAAGACTGCAAGGGAAGCTCAGCTTCCCCTAAAATGTCCAAAAATAAGTGATCAAATACATGCGTGTACATACAATTGTGTGTACATGTCATTGACTAAATATGCGCTACAACGCGCTCAACTTTTGTTCCGAATCAGCTTCTTATTCCTGGTTACGACACGACTCTCTTCTCATTCATTCCTGCAGCTTCACTGTGCTTTGAACAGTGTGGATTCTGAGCGTGTGGGCGTCTAGAGAATAAGACACATTTAAAGTTGTCCCAATGCATTGAAGCGACGAGTCATTGGATAAATGCTGGTTTTGTCCCGCCCATCAGACGCTCAGCATCTCTGGGAGTCTATGGATAGTGGGCGTTTATGGGCTGGCCCGAACGCTGAGCTTTTCTGCATGATGATTGGATGATCTGTCTGAACCTGAATCTCTTTTTGATTGGCAGCAAAATGAGCTAATCACCGATCTTTTGGTGTAGGCATCGTGGGAGCATTTTTCAATTCTCCATCTGTTCTGAGTTGAACTGGAGACTTCTAATCATCTGAGCGACACTCTCTTTGTTGAAAATGACTCACGACAAATTAATCTTTTACTTCTGCTGGGTTTTATTGTAGTTGCTGTAGTTTTAGGACACTAGTTAAGTCCCTGGAAAATATGCCTTGTTGGTATGACAGGGTCACAGAAAATTTTCTTGAAAAGGAACGGAGAGTACAATCCATGTATAAATAAACAGACACATTTTATGATGTAGGCTGAAATTGAGCGTCTCCTTGTCAGACCAGCATCCGCCACTGATAGAGAGAACGAGAGAGAGAGAGAGAGAGAGAGAGAGAGAGAGAGAGAGAGAGAGAGAGAGAGAGAGAGAGAGAGAGAGAGAGAGAGAGAGAGAGAGAGAGAGAGAGAGAGCGCGAGCGCTCTCCTTGCCCAAATGCAAGGACATTACTGTGCGTGTGTGCGTGGTAATAATCGCATCTTATTCGCTGCTTCTTCTAGAGGCGGAGCAGTAGGCTTGCCGGCTGCCCACATAGAGTAGCTCTGTCTCCGGTTGGGTCGTCTTTTTATTTACCATCCGCTCGCCGGTGTGCAGTTCTGGCCCGACAAAGTCGTGGGACACTCGCGTGTCTTGAGACTTACTTGCAGGCGACCCGCTGGAGCATGGCAGCCAGAGAGGAGCTCTACAGTAAAGTCCTTCCTCGGAGACTCCGTCAGAACCGGTCGGGTTCCGCGAAATGCAGCTCCAACCTGGATGTGCTGTTGTCTATGGGCTTCCCGAGACAAAGGGCGTAAGTGTCCGGTGTGAATGGTTACATACATGTCACAAAACGCACGGGGAGCTGACGTGGACATGGCCGATGATATGTGGGCTGCCTAAACGGTCAAGTTCGAGTGCTTTCTAGTGGACGGGTCGTCGGCACCACATATGTCTATATCTATCTATCTATCTATCTATCTATCTATCTATCTATCTATCTATCTATCTATCTATCTATCTATCTATCTATCTATCTATCTATCTATCTATCTATCTATCTATCTATCTATCTATCTATCTATCTATCTATCTATCTATCTACACTAGTGTATATGTATGTGTGTGTGTGTATAGTACTAAAAATGTCAGGACAGTCGAGTTATTGAATGGTGCAAAACTAAATTACACAGATACAGTTGGTTAGTGTAACGTTAGGATCACACTGTTCTTTGGCAGTTTCACAGGCTGTTTGCGGTTTCCACATTGAAATTTTGTTGGTGGTTTCTACTTACGTATGACATCCTGTACTGTCCTTCACTGCGTTCTCTTTGACGTCAAATTACCGGTAACTATTTTCTTTGTTGTTCGTTGGTCATTGGCATGGAGTTGTGCGTGTGTCTGGAGCAGGGCACAGAGCAATTTTCTTGCGTTTTAAAGTAAATGGGGGTGTTTTCTTCAGCAATAATAGACGAAAATACATATTTACCAGCTGCTATATGTCTCTAATCAGATCCAATCCAAATGCTGTATGACCACAATGACAATAATCCTCAATTTTGATTCACAAAGTCGCAGAGGGTTCGTCATTTGTATTTATGATTACAATTATAGGTTGTACTGGAATGAAACTGCATCACATCATATTTCTGTTAGGTTGCTGCCAGCAAGGTTATTGTAGTTCATTAAAACTAACCAAATAACTCCGATTAAAATTGAATAAACATATTCGTTACCAAAGTGACATAAAAACAAAACTGATTTTGAAAAAACAAAAACAAACCCAAACCTTATCTTGCATTTATAAAACTAACCAAAACTAGCTGGAACTCTATTCCTTCGTTTTCATCATTGTCAATTAGCACTTTGTATGCAGCGGTGGCTGTTTGAAAGTGCTCTATAAATACAGTTGAGGTGAGTTGAGAATTAATTTCATATGTGAGCTTTGGTGGTTCATTTGAAATTGTTTTATTTTGGTATTGCTGTGCGTCTGTTTACAAGAAGGAAAGTCAAACAGTCGGTTCTGAGTTGTAGTTTACACAATACTTTTAACCTTTGTTTATCTTGCCCTCGACAAATTCTCCATACATTAAATGATAATGATAATAATAATGATAATAATAATAATAAAATGATGAAAACCTAAATTTTCAACAAAAAACAAACAAACCAACAACCTACTCTAAAAACAAATTAAAACTAACAGAAAAAAGTCACATCAAAATTAAAACTAACTACTGTACTTTATAATTTAAAAACAACCCCAAACCATTATAATCATTGCTGCCAATGAGTGTATTTGTGAGATGCATTAAGTTTCTAACCTACTTGCCAATCATTGCCCAGTGGAGCTATTCCTGGTGTTTCACGGCAGAATGGACACGAGATTGTGAGTCACTGCAGTGAAACAATGACTGAGAGTCTGCAACCAACAGTGATGGAATGAATGACTTTTCAGCAGCTGCCTATTCTGTCTAGTACTCACTCAACCTATGACTCCGTTCAGACCGCCAACAGACAGGCCATTGATTCTAAATTGATTATTTGTCTAAAATCCTTAACCTTGTGTGTGGTTGCACAGGTTGATGAAAGAGTTGAAAGTTTAACAGAATTCAAGTGATGAAGGCAACAGTGAAATGAACTCCAACATCTACAGAAATATTTTCGGAAAAAAACATCACTTCACACACTCACTCCACACATCTTTCAAAAAGAAATGGTTGTGTCCGATGCGCCGCCAACAGACCTCCGGATGCGGTGTGCATTCGTTTACTTGTTTACAGCTATCCTGGCAGAATAGTAGCAGCGGCAGGCAGTACCGGTATTTACAATAGAGCACAGTGATAAAATTTGCATTTATCTGTCAACATTTCATCCAAGTGAATTCATATCTCACTTTGCCGAAAACGACAAAGAAATACATGCGCAAGATGGACAGGTTGGATATTAGAGATCCCAATGAAGATCCAAGACTGTTTTGTTTTTTTTTACTACAAATATCGCAATGGCAGATGGGGAGAACAACAATGGGACCTTATGATAAAACAAAGGCTTGAAAGGTTACAAATTTAGATTACGGGCCATGTGTATTTAGACTTGCGTGGCTTAATCTATGAGACAAGCGTATTCTACTGGTAGGACCAACCAGGTTCCCTCGAAGCCAGGGCTGGGCTGGCTCGTGGGAGGGGATCAGGGTGGCCTGGCAGCACCTCAGAGCCCGCGCACACACACACGTTGCCTGTAGTTGGGCGAGAGGCTGCTCGCAGTGCTTTTTTTCCAGTTACCCAGCTCAGGGATTTACCTCAGAGGCAAACTGAGAATTCCAAAGTCTCAACGAGCACAGAGTGGAATGGCTCGCGCCTCGCCCCTTTGTGAATCAAAGCAAAACAATTTGGATAAATAAAGAAGAGTACATGAAAAACAAAACAAGTGTTTAATTTAGCTTTCTTTCACACAATGCTTTTTCCTAATCTGACTTCGCTGTCTTATACATTTAAGACAAAAAAAGCTTGCTACCCCAAAATCGTGAAATATATTTGTATATATTTTTGTATGTATAGATGATTTAATATGTGTCATAGTGCAAATGTGCATAATGTATACAATAGGTGTTGGTTCAATTTTAAAATACACTAAACATTAACAGCGAAAAATGTTGAGGCTACGGAATGTGCACAGGAGAAGTAAGTGTGACAGTGGACAATGATGCAAAGTCTGTTGGAAAGTTTTTACCTGATTACATTTCCATCCAGCCGAAATAAACAAATAAAATAGACTGGCTCAATTTACCCCATGGTGACCATATTGAATTCATCTACCACTTGAATTGCTTGCATTAGAAGATGGAGAAAAGCAAATGCAATGCAGTGCATCATTTCTGCTCCATCAGTAAAAGATGTTTAAATGTGATCCATTTTTGAGTACAGTGGAGTTGGTCATACATTATTTAGAGTTTCTCTTGTTTTCGATGTATGCCGAGTTTATTGCGGAGGCTTACATCTGTGCTGTCCTCACAATCAAATTTTGCTGTTTCGGACTATTTCAAGATAACCAATCAGAGCAGAATGATTTAACTTGATGAGTCATCTTTTTTATTGCACAATAAGGAAAACATGGGTAACAGTATTCTTCTTTCTGAAATTGCCTGGAAATGAATCCGGTCTGGATAGTGGTGCATTTGATGCATACTGACTGTTACTAAAGCTTGGTGCTCATGTCATGGTTCATCTGATGCTCTGTGCGGAAGCAGGGAATCAGACAACCTTATCAGATTATGGGGGCACTCAAGTGTCTCCACCGTGTGAGGATGAAATTCAAGTACGGTATTAATGATTGGGCGTGGCATTACAAATGAACTGCATTTTCCTGACACAGCGGTTTCATTGTTCTATCAGAATAGGTTGTAACATTTGCAACAGGAGTTCTGTGATGTTGTGAATAATGAGTAGAGTGGTGCCGAGCGCTTTGACTTTTGAACAGATTTGAGGGAAGAGCACTATGTGGTGTCAGTTAAGTCAACTCTGCTAAATCCTCAACAAGTAGACATTTAGCAGGTAACGAACATCCATCCATCCATCCATTTTCGAATCCGCTTTTCCTCACGAGGCGGAGGCCATGCTGTCTTCGGGCAGTAGATGGGGAACACCTTGAACTGGTTGCCATCCAATCGCAGAGCAAGTAACAAACAATTCTTCCCAAAAATGGCTTCAAGATGTACTTTGCCTCTCCCAGTTTAAGTTTACTGTAAAACTAAACATTTAGTACATGTTGTGTATTGAAACTAACTTCACAGCTTCACCTTATGTAAGTCCATTTAGCATGATGCTAACACACAATCCAAAATGCCACAGATGGACGAGTAAATGAAATGGTCTTGTGGTGTTTTAATGATGAAGGCAGATAAAATAGCAATGTCCACAGGCATATCTTCTTTTTCCTCCTCGAAAAAAATGAAACTTGCTCGGCACAGTGTATCCTTTTGTTTGTATTATGCCGCTCCCTAAAAACAAAAGACATGCACACCAGAAGGAGCAACACCATGTTCATTAAATCGAAGTATCAAATGTTTCAAACACGGTTTAATTGTTAACATTCGATTTAATTTCATTTTTACTGAATGTTTTCATCAAGTAGAGTATTATAGAGTTTTATGTTGTTCCTTAAAAGCACATGACAAACATTTTCGCTTGATTTTCCATAGGAGGCTGAAAGTCACCGCTTCGAAATGCTTTGCCAGGCCTTTTCCATGTACCTCTAAAGCAGTGGTTCTTAACCTTATTAAAGGTACTGAACACAACCAGTTCATATGCACATTCATCGAAGCCTTCATTACTGAAAAATAAAAATTCAAGATGTGTTCCTTCAGTTTTGCCGGTGGGAGACTAGAGTTGCTCAACTTGGCATGACAAATCATGGAGATGCTGAGTCCCATTGTGTTCTGCGACAGATGTGAATCAATGAAGTACAAAGCAGCGTCTGACCACTTTATTTTTATTTTTTACTCAACATAGTTAGCAGGTATTAATACATTCTAAAAATATCGCACAACGTACTATGACAACAGTCACACGTTGGCTACTGAGCAAACTAAATTTCCCACAGCACTGAGTGGACAAGCAATGGAATGTGATCATCTGCAGCCAGTGATGGTCACGCGGGCGTTTCATAACTAAGTGACATGTTGAGTCGAGTGTGTCTTCACCTCCACAGCAGAGGCTCCGTCGAATCCCTGAGACCGATTCACCAAACCCCTGGGGTTCGATCGAACCCAGGTTAAGAATCACTGCTCTAAAGCTAACAGTATCACAACTGAATACACTACAAACACCAATAAGGCAGTAAGTCGTTCTTGGTCAGTTGAGTCAATTCAAAACTGAATTGATTTATAAATCCCCCACATCACAGAGCTATAGCATACATGGAAATATATTTCCTCATCAAACCATGCAGTTATTTTTTTGTTTTGTTTTGTTTTGTTTTGTTTTTAAACAACACTGCTGTTGTCTGGTTGGCCTCATTCTCGAAAAGATTAACATCTTACTGTCGCTAGTTATTTACTGGTTACTTACTGCTGCACATGAACTAATCTGTAAACACAGTGGATGTTTCTATTTGGAGTTTGTAAATAGAGTAGAGTTGATAGGATCAGGAAGTAGATTTGATGTATTATTTAATCCCCTGCCCAATTTGGTGTGCGTTTGTGTGAGCGTGTTGATGTTCGTGTGTTTGTGTGAGTGTTCATTTGTGGGTGACTGTACAGTAATACACATGGCACCTCGTAGCATGTTGACTTCTGCCAAGGCCTTTTGCCATGTTGAGTTCAGTGATGACAGAGCCATCTGTGGTTTTTGGCCCCTTTGCCAAAACAGTAACCGGATTGGCTTCAACAGCCTGCATCCCGCAGCTCCTGCTGCCTCCCCATACATACTCACCCCTTCAAAGGGATTGGAACGGGGAGACCATGACTAACAGTGCCGAAAATTGAGTAACATTTCTCTCTCTGTCTAATAACCGTGATTTGTGATGTGCATACTGAGATTTTAAATTGCGTTGAAACGTGGCCATTTTTTTTTAGATTAAACTCAAATCAACTGTATTTATGGAACATTTTAAAAGAACCAGTGCTATATTCAAAGTGCTGTACGCGGAGAAAATATCATATATACAACAATAAACAATAAAATAATGAATTAATAACGAAGACAGTAGAAAGCACAAAACAGTAAAACTAAGATCAAGTCTGAGTCATGCTGAGTCAAAAGCCAAAGATTACAAATGTATTTGGAAAAAAGGCGATTGCTGAGTGATGGGCAGCAAAATTTGTGGCTGCCGCTGAAGCACTTATTCCATCAGTTGGATTTACAAAAGCGGTTTACAAATTCAAAAGAGTAGCTTTCGAAAAAAAAAGGGACCTCACATTTGTATAATGGTGAGAAAATGGCGAGAGTACATTTGTACTGCATCTGCAATTTTGCAATTCATACTCAAATGGTCGAAATGAAAATCTACTTCATCATTCATCATCTTCACCATTTTGACCTAAGATGCTTTAAACAAATTTCATACAGATAACATTTTCTTTCATGGAAGGTCAAATTGGGGGTTTAATCCTTTCAGGGACTTCAGTGGACAGCATATCAGGTTACAGGGTGCATGAAAGGGTTAAATTTGAATTTCAAAAAGTTTTTGTTACTTATTCTTCATTTTGACAATTTGAAAAAAATAATAATAAAGGAGCACCTTTTCAAGAGCCTCAGCGAAGATGAAAAGCAACAAGCACCCATTGAGCTGCCCCCCATCTGTATGCCATAATATTGCCAGCCTCACATTGTGCTTTTTCATCACAGTTCTGGTCAGCAGGTCGAATTTTGTCACAAAAATAGCTTAGTGGTGACCACACTTTGGAAAGACTTCTGCAAACATGATGATAGCACAGTCAATCAGTTTGTCACTGCCTCACCTCACATTTCTCACCCATGTTCTCACGTGGTAATGGTTTGAACACCTTACGCCCCATTTTCATTCCCAGCGCAGGTCTAGCGCAAAGCGCAGTCTAACTGTGGCTGTGGCTGGAGTTTTCGTTCTTTAGGTATTTTGCTAGACTTTGTACTGGTAGAAATGAGTGTGAGGGGGCATTTGCGCCGTTGAGGGATGGAACATAGCCTTTTCCCAACCAATCGTGGCGGCATGCCTCATTTGCATTAAAAACACGGCAGTTGGAAATATTGCGGGAACAGAAATTGATTCAATGGGTTTCAGGTAAACTGCAAAATCTCACGGTTTGGCTGATGCAGTCAGCCACACATGTGACGTGGGCAAATGGAAACTGCCTTGCACCACAGACTTCGCGTCTGTGTGTGAACTCCAACCGCTCCTGCCGCAATACTTGCTGTCAGGGTGGTGCGATTATGGTGATAATGATTATAATTCATTCAATGAATTGATTTCTACAATGGGAAAACAGAGGGACTATCCCACGTCGATCAACGCCACCAATGTCGCGTTACACCACCTGCGCCACACAATAGACGTCCTTTTAGCCCGTCTCAAATTTAGTGTACTTTTTGTTACCAATTTGCAAGATGCAACTTGAAGGCCTTTGACTGGACACTTATTTATCCATCCATTCATCCATTTTCTGGATTTCTTATGCGACACAAGATTTGACTTCTGCGTTAGTGAATGCAGGAATCGCTCGATTGATGACACACTGGAGCAGTGAGCAGGTTTTTACAGCAGTGGGTGAGCCGTTAGGGAAGTGAGATGGCTTCCTCTGACGGGCATTTGGTCAAGAAAGGCGATGAGACATACAAGACTCATACAAACAACAGCCTTCTTTTTTCTGAGGCTGTTTCTTGAAAATTGTCACATTTTTGTAATCCCCCTTGTCAGTCAGTGACTAACAATATCTTTTAAGGAAGAATCCGCGCACATTAAGAGCAACATTTTAAGGGCTCTGGCATAAATCCTTGCACTGTAATTCTGCGGCGCGTTGGACCGCGTGTTGGTCATTTCGCAGATGAGTTTTGCGCCACTGTGGGAGTGTTCAAAGGTGACTTTGATCATGGCCAATTAACTCCACTTGGTCCTCTCATTCTTCTTCTCAGTCCTTTCAAATTCAGCGCACTAGGGGATCCAAAACATCTGCGCTGTGAATTGGGCACTCTGAGAACCTAAACCTAATCCTAATGCATTCAATAAGTTGTCTTCTACTATGATTTAGAAATTTTGATGCCAGCTTTTTGTGCATTTATGAATGAAATATGTCTGACGTTAACCACTCATGTCCGTGGAGCTTGTTATTTGTCTGCCTGTGCCCCGCTCAAACGTACCAAGAGCACATTGCCTGAGTCCCTCCGACAGAAACATCACCAACCGCACTTGCTGTGCTGCGGCATCACGTCCAGGTTGGCGAGACCGGTCTGCCAAATTGGCAAAGACACGCAGCATCCTTGCGATTGCCGGAAAATCACAAATCAGGATCCGCTGCCCGCGGAGCCGGACCCGCGTGGGTTTTGGGTCTGATAAATGCGCGCGTCCCCGGAGGTCGGCGCTCGTTTGCATGTATTAGCTCTAGAATTGCCACAGTTATCCAAGTAACGGCGGAGCGATCAAAGGAACCATAACTGATTTAATGAGCCATTCGCAGTTTCACTGTACGGGCCGTGTGTACTTAGACTTGCATGGCTTAATCTTTGAGACAAGCATATGCTACTGGCAGGATCAACCAGGTAATTCAAGGCCGCTGGTGCGCTATCTACAAAAATAGCACCCCAAATTATTTTATTGACGATATTGTCATGTGAAATGTGAGAGACCCCTCATTTCTCGGAAAAACAATGTTGACCATCCACAGAATGATTTTCAACAAATATTCAACATGTTTAACATTTAAGACGAACTCCACAGCACAGGAAAATCAGTCAGCATAACCTCCGACAGTCCGGCCTTTGCTGACTTTGATTTTGTGTCTGTATTACTCTAATACAGTCTGATGGTTGGTATGTGTGTTGTACCGCATTTAGGTTGAAACTTTTGTGTTCTTCAGGCCACAAACTGTTTGAGATAGAGCAGAAAAATGCCTCAACCACTCAGCAGTCCGGCAAAATTGGCTCAACAGCAAGAGTAGCCCTGAAATGTGTATACCAGGGGGGCCCACTCCGTCGATCGCGGTTGACCGGTAGATCACTTTGGCCCCAAGTCGACCTTGTAGTGGAGAAAAAAACAAACAAACAACTATTTATGTGTCTTTGTGCATGTTAGTAATATTCTTCTGTGTGTTAATGCACACTGCACCCTAATCATCTGATCAATCTCATTTTCACAAAAAATATTTTTAAAAAATAAAATAAAATAAAGCAAGCAAATCTTTAACCTACGGTGGCGTGTCAACTGTGTCACCGGAAGTTGTTAGCGCTCAGCAGTCTGCAATTGCAGCTTGTGATCAGAGCTGTTGCGCTATATCTTTTATCGTGATCATTATTCCCATTCAAAGTTTGTTTCGCCGAGGGCACGGGCAAAGAATAGGAATCTAGAGGGCCCGTGGAAGAACTTTAAAACGGTATGTGTGAGCTTCGATAGATAACAGGCTGCAAAAGTGTGTCACATGCCTCAGTGTCAGGCTGTTGCTCATCATGGCGTGCGGGAATATGTCCGTGCGTGTCTGCGGTAACTGGTCGATCGTGGGAGATTGGTTGATCGAAAAGTCGATCTTCGGTCCAAAAAGTTTGGGCACACCTGGCGTACACTATATAAGATTAGATAAAATAAGATAACCTTTATTTGTCCCACACTGGGGAAATTTGCAGTCTGCAGCAGCAACATTGGGGTGGGGGATAAAGTGTTTCATTGCACAAAATAAATGTTTCAGAAAAGAACTGTACACAGTTCAGTATAAATGCAATATAAAATAAAGCATTAGCAATATATTTGTAGAATAAATATAATAAATTAGCAACAGCATAGAAAACACAGCATCAGGTGGCTTTATGGTTACAGGTTTTCACGCATATTTATTCAACAGCCTGACAGCAGTCGGTAGCAACGAGCGACGGTATCTCTCCTTCTTGCAGCGCAGGTGTAACAGTCTCTGGCTGAAGGAGCTACCCAGTGCTGTCAGGGCGGGCTGGAAGGGGTGGGAGGGACTGTCCATCATAACTTTTAGTTTAGTGAGCGTCCTCCTGTTGCCCACCACCTATAAGTGATATATTGCCACAACTTTATACACAGTGCAGAAAAGCGTATCTATTCACATTTATCCAATTATGAAGTCGACTTACGAACGATTTTGACATTTTTATGGTCGACTCTGTCCATCTGATTGAGAGATGTGCTTATTTACTCTGCTAGCCAAGGCATGAGTCCCAGACGTATGGATGAACCTGTTCATGTTTCACATGCATATGTTATGGGCCTAGAGAGCAAAAAAAACTGCCATTGATATTTGTTTTCCTACAAAGTGAAGTTCTGCAGAAATGTGACCATCTGAGCAATTAATTCACTTGCCCTGTATGCAGCTAATGCAGGGGGAAAAAGGCCGGTCATTTTTCCATGGTCTCCACCTGAATTCGTACTCCAAGGTTACTGTTAGTGAAATACATCACTCTCTTCTCAGTCATTTTCAATTGGCAAAGTATGAACTGATTCTGAACTTCACAGCTTGCAGAACGATGTCGACGGAAGTGAACTTGAATTATGTGTTGATTAGTGGCACTTTGTTTTCATGTCTGCCATTTTGCACGTGTGTTTTGTGTTTGTCTGGTTTGTAAACAGGAAATGTGCGATTTCACACAAGGAATTACATTGGACATTTGTGCAATGGCAACACGGAAAGCAAAATCCAATAAAACATCACTCTTGCCAGCATGCCCATTGGACACACAGTGGAAAGAAAGTGAAAAAGTTACGAACCATTCATTTAAAAATTAACAATAATTCAACTCCTCTGATTTCGGGATCTCTAATGCGCATGCTGTACATTCTGATTTTCTTCCTCGCGTTTGTTATTTTAAAGTGAAATCACAATTCCAGGTTTGACGCTCATCGTGATCTTCACTTCATCACTTCTTCATCACTTCGAGAAAACTTACTTTGTCAAATTTTCAAAAAAGATTTATTTGAATGCATTTTGTTTGATTATTTGTGACATCAAATTATTTCGTTTGGGATTTTCTAAAATGACTTCCCAGTTGACCTTTAAAAAAAAAGTAAAATCATGCGTGGCAATTGGAAATGTTATTTAAAAATTGTATTGCGAGTCCAATCAATCAAAAACTGGTTATTGTTTACAAAAACATTCAATTCAAAGTATTATTCGTGTACATGGATGAAATCCTGTACGAAAACATTCAAAATATGAGTGCATGGATGGAATGCTCTGGTTTGCAACTAACCATGCTGCAGAAGGCTGCCAATACAATGTGTTGGGTGGGTAACAACGCCACAGAACTACAGGTGCCTTAGCAATGAAAATGTAGGACACCAACCTACTATGAATTGCGAACAATAACGCTAGGCTACTAACAGCAGCGTATATAGATTACCGTTCTTCCGATCACCATGGGTCTTTTAATGCTTTATTTAATGTATTTTGTCTAAATACTTTGCTGGGGACGTAAAAATATTTCATTTGGGAGTTTCTGAAATTACTTCTCAGCTGGCCTGTCAGCATAACAACATGCATGTCAGCTGGATTCATGAAAAACAAAATCATAACTAATAAACATCCATCTATCCATCCATTTTCTGAGCCGCTTTATGCTCACAGGGCTCGTGGGGGGCGCTGGAGCCTATCCCAGCTGTCTTCGGGCAGTAGACGAGTGACACCCTGAACCGGTTGCCAGTCAATCGCATGGCACACAGAGTCATGAACAGAACTTAAAAGAGTTCCGCTCATTTGTGAAATATGAGCTTTTACTAAACGCAACCCAAAAATTTCAATTATTCTGTTGTAAAGAATTTGCCTTCCCCCAAAGGCAGAATAAGGGGCAGACAATAACACAGATGCTGACATTGTTCCATCTATGGCATGTTGTTAGTTCAAAGCGCTTACTTACTTTTACAGTACTTTTCACAGCTCCTTTTAGTGTGTGTGTGGTGATTGCGATGATACACTATGTGTTTGTTGCCATATTATCTGATGACATTTTATTGGAATGTATTCCCACACATTCTTACATGTAACTGTGAGGGATTTCTTGTGATAGCTGAACACTCCCAAATCATCGCTTTAGTTTTCCTTCCACTGTCTAAACTGTATGTGGACCTTTCCTGTGGCCACACATTGCTTGGCGATGCCTTCTGTGGCTGTGTTCTTTGGTGCTACTGGACTCCGCAGTACAATAATGATGATTATGATAATGATGATGAGAAACGTTATCGTTAACAGTCAAACCATTTGTAAATGGCAATTAGAAAATGTATCAATTTCATAGTTCAGTGCCGAACAGAAGATAGGAAACCGGAGTACTCGGAGAAAACCCACGCAGGCCCGGGGATACTGTTGCAAACTCCGCACAGTATTATCAATGTTGCACTCTTTTGTATGTTGCAGGTTAAAAGCGCTAGCGTCAACCGGAGGCCGGAGTGTTCAAGCAGCTTGCGACTGGTGAGTGCAAACAAGGCTTGACTATGCAGTAGATGTGGGGGGGGGGGGGGGGGGGGGGGAATACACACACTGTAAATAACATTAGGACTCAGTAAGACCGTGATGTGTGACACTGCCCTCTCTTGGGCAAAAACCGCAGGAGCTCTCATCCGAAATGAGTACTTGGAACAGTAATAAGTATATAGGACAGTAAATGTTTTGGAAGGCAATCATTTGTGTGCAGGGTGCGCTCACCATTTTCTGGGATATGAACTGAAATGCAAAGCAGAACACATTATAATTAGAATGGTCCTCATTTGTGCCGACCTCTAACAAGGACAAAATCCTAATTTGGATCAGTACTATTTTGAAACCCCTTAAAGGTATCCAACTTATGCAGATGCCTTAATTTTGTCATTGACACTAGTCAATACTGAGATATTATGGGTAGACATCCATTCATCCATTTTATGAGCCCCTTTATCCTCACAAGGTCATGGGGGGTGCTGGACCCCATCCCAGTTGCCTTTGGACAGTAGACAGGGGACACCCTGAACCAGTTGCCAGCCAATTGCAGAGCACACACAGACGAACAACCATCCACGTTCATACTCACACCTCAGGACAATTTAGAGTGTTTCATTAATATGCCATGCATGTTTTTGGAATGTGGGAGGAAACCGGAGTACTCAGAGAAAACCCACGCAGGCCCGGGGAGACTGTTGCAAACTCCACACAGGAAGCCGGAATCGAACCCTGTACCTCTGCACTGTGAGGTCGACTGGACCACCGGGCCGCATGGAAAATGAATGAATAAACAAACAAATTTTAAAAATCTATCTATCTATCTATCTATCTATCTATCTATCTATCTATCTATCTATCTATCTATCTATCTATCTATCTATCTATCTATCTATCTATCTATCTATCTATCTATCTATCTATCTATCTATCTATCTATCTATCTGGATTCTAGCCAAAATGAATTCCATTTTTCCCTATTGCCTCCCACCCACATTTCGTCAAAATGTTCATTCAAATGATTATTTCTTGCTAACAAACAAATGTCAGTGTGACAGTGATGAATAATATCTTTGCTGCATGCCCACCAAGATATTTCCTTCGTCTTTCAGGTTGTTCTCCCATGTGGATGACCCATTCCTGGATGACCCTTTACCCAGGGAGTTTGTCCTTTACCTGCGACCCAGTGGACCACTTCAGAACCAGCTCTCCCATTTCTGGCAACAGAGTCGGGTCGCATGTGGCAAAAACAAAGCCCACAACGTTTTCCCACACATCACGTTGTGCCAGTTCTTCATGGTGAGTTCAGCGAACTCCTCCAACCTCAACTCAAGGGGTTTGAATTTAAATGTAACAATCTCAGCATTTCTTTGTGTTTCCATTTTCGCTAGTGTGCGGACCACAAGGTAGAGGCTCTCTGTGAGGCCCTCCAGGCTACCGTACAGCAGTGGCGGGGTCGATTTCCCAGCCCCTTGCCCCTGGAACTGTACACTTCCTCCAACTTCATTGGTCTTTTCGTAAAGGAGCATGTGGCTGAGGTGCTGAAACAGTTTGCGGCTGACTTCGGCACAGAGGCAGCCAGGAAAGCTGGTATGACGCAAAGGGATAAAGTCGATATGCTATAATAGCTTGTCACCCTACTCATCACCCATCGTGTGATGAACCATGAGTAATTTTCTTTTGCAGCTGTAACAATGACTAATTGGAGGTCCAGTTGGCTTATTAGAGCACTCACTCAGTATGTCACTCTGATTTTCACAAACCGCAGATGAAAACGAGACTAATGAGCAAGAATCATTTCAGGGAGTTTAGTGCCAAATTAGATCTTAGTCAGGCGGCCCGGTAGTCCAGTGGTTAGCACGTCGGCTTCACAGTGCAGAGGTACCGGGTTCGATTCCAGCTCCGGCCTCCCTGTGTGGAGTTTGCATGTTCTCCCCGGGCCTGCGTGGGTTTTCTCCGGGTGCTCCGGTTTCCTCCCACATTCCAAAAACATGCGTGGCAGGCTGATTGAACACTCTAAATTGTCCCTAGGTGTGAGTGTGAGCGTGGATGGTTGTTCGTCTCTGTGTGCCCTGCGATTGGCTGGCAACCGATTCAGGGTGTCCCCCGCCTACTGCCCGGAGACAGCTGGGATAGGCTCCAGCACCCCCCGCGACCCTAGTGAGGATCAAGCGGTACGGAAGATGAATGAATGAATGATAGATCTTAGTCAATGTGTGATATGGGCTAATTGTTTTCCAATTATGTGCCTCATGGTTGACAGACAGATTAGGGCAGGGGTGCCCAAACTTTTTTGACCGATGATCTACTTTTCGATCAACCAGCCTCCCGAGATCGACTCATTACTGCACGCGCGCATACGCACGCACTTATACACGCATGCCATAATGAGCAACAGCCATAAAGGCCCCCAAGATGAACAAAGCACGGGACGCACTTTTAGAGCATGTTGACTATTTTAGCTGCCAACCCCCGATCTAGTTGATGCAAAGTGCAACCGCAGCCACGATTCTAGCTTCTATTCTATGCGCCTTATAATTCAGTGAGCCCTACATTTGAAAACTGTTTTAAAATAGGCCATTGATTGAACATATATAAATATATTTGAGCTGTCAGTTTAGCGCATTTTTATTGGCATTAATTTAAATGAATTTTGATATATATATATAGAGCTGTCAAACGATTAACATATTTAATCTAATTAAAAATGCAACTGTCATAATTAACTCAAATTCACTAAAAATGACCGGTAATTGTGATTCCTCATGCATTTTTTATCGTTTCTGAATTTCCTTTTATATTTTTTGTCTTATTTTTCCCCATTTTAATGCTCTCATCAACATGGAATCATGAATATGTTTTCTATGTGCGAAATGCAAATATTAACTGAAATAACAATTTTGATTTTCAATTTTACATGAACATTTTTCCCTTGGAGCAGTTATTCACACATATTCTCTCAGACAATATTACTGTCCATCAACAACAGTGAAAAAAATAGTTTGTCACACAACAGCTGCTTTAACAGCTCTTTTTATGGAATCAAAACAGAGCAATATAACATTATAAAGTGCACATCTAAGGTAAACTAGTACTCAGCCAACAGTGGATTTAAGCCATGGTTGCATACTTCACTTGCTGCATACTATGTTGATTGTGTTGGTCCTTCTTGCGCAGTAGTCTCTCTACGGTTTTGTGTAGACATCATTTCGGATGACTACACTTGGTTCGACAACACTGGAGACGTTTTATTTTCGCTAGGTCGCTACCAGTGCACCGCTGAACTTTACCGTCACTGTCAGACGAACTCAGAGAAGCTCACCCGCTCTATTTATATCGACACGGAACACTGTAACCTTCCACACAAAATAATTCCAAACAATTAACAATCGAGTCAGTGGCATACATCGTTTACCTGTATGATACAGGTAACTTTGGTCTTGTTAGTGGAGCAATCTGGCAACTTTTTAAAAATAAACTTTCCATTCATAAACTCTTTAAGTATCCGTTTTCGGTGTCTCGCGCTGCTGTGGCTGGCAAAACAAACGTGCGCGGACATATGCAGCTCTCTTGTTTTGTTTCTGGTTTATTTATAGAGCAACGTAACATCCGCTGTGACCTGTGCCGCGTTAATCTCGCAAGAAAAAATTTAATCCCGTTAAAATTCATTTAAATCAATGCCAATAAAAACGCGCTAACCTGACAGCTCTAATATATATATATATATATATATATATATATATATATATATATATATATATAGGTAAAGGACATGGCTCACTTGATCTGTGTTTTCTGATGTTATTGCTTATTCATAATCTGATATGCTCAAAATGACATTCCTAAAGCAACACATCAAATAAAGACCATAGCACAATACTGTACACACACACTGCACGTATTATATTACAGTATTAGGTTGATCAAAGATCTCCTTTTTTTAAGCAGAGGTCCATGTGGAGCCTCATAAGAAACAGCTCCATGTAACACTGGCCTACAATTTCCCCAGCGATCACCTCGCCACACTGGAAAAACTGGCGAAAGGCATCGAGGTGAAGCTAGGTTGTGATTGGCTGGCAGTTCTTTTCTCCCGGGACATTCGTTTTGCAAACCATGAGGTAACACTCAACCATTACTTGTCGTTGCTGTTCTATATGTGGTTGCTGAAATCAGAAGTAGTACATCTGCTGTTCATTTTTGATATGCTGTATTTGTAGGAACCGCTCTGTTATATAGACCGTAGATGGAAATTGGAGAAGACTAGCATAATCTGTATTCTCACATTAAATATTTATTGGAACAAAAGCCGTTTCTCAATATAAAAAAGCAGAGTGTGGTCTCGTGAACTGGGTGAGTATAGTCTTTGTAACGTACTTCCTACACTAATTTCTTTGTAAGTGGAACGGCTGTGTACTTGTGCACTTCCCCCCTGGCTCTGACTTATTTCCATAACTCATCACAGTTATGTCATCATTATGTTATCTATCATGTGATTAGAGTTCAATAAATTTGTACTGTCCTTTAGATCCTATTTCATGATAAATGGTTTTCCCATTTTGGCCATTGTCATCGTCCTCCAAAATGCATCTTGGGATGTTTTCCCAGTCATGTCTTCACAAGTCACCAACCGATTCGGTGTGACTTAAAAAAAAAACAACTGTTCAAACCATATGAACCACTCATTTAAAGGTATCGTATACTAAAAGGAGAGCTATATCAATATCTAAATCTTGTTCATTCAGTAAATGAATCCCAATAATGTAGCAGCATTTTTTTGTCATACTGCTTGTATCAGCTACAGTATATATTGTCCCACTTGCAGACTCTACGAGTGATGTACCCCTACACGCCGCAGAATGAAGATGAGATGGAGTTGGTGGTGGGGGATTTTGTCTTCATGTCTCCAATGGACCAGAGTAACGCCACGGAGGGCTGGGTGTACGGGACCTCCCTCGCCAGCGGGCTATCAGGTCTGCTGCCCGAAAACTACGTGGGCTTAGCTGACGAGTCTGACACTTGGGTCTTCCATGGGTGAGCGTAGCACACAGATTTCATTTCACTGGTATACAGTAGTACAGTGCTTCTCAATTATTTTCTGTCATCACCCCCCCCCCCCCCCCTCGGAAGAAGCACCCCCCCCCGCGACTATAAATAGTATAATTTGTCTATAAATTGTTATAAGTACACACTTGCATAACACTGTATCCTTATTAACGAGAGAGAATAAGAAAGAAAGAAATATGGGCCAACTTACAACAAATAGTTTTAGTAACTGGGACAGCAAAAATTTAAAGTGCATCTGAAATTCAAAAATAAAATAAATAATTAAACTATAAACATTTTTGACTGACCATGTCAAACCATACAATACTGAAAAATACAATTACATACAATATTAATGCATTATGAAAACCTTCAAAACAAAAATATATAAAATTATTTGTGCAGATTTGTTTTAAATGAAAAATGATGTCTGGATTAATGGCTGCAAGTAGCAGTCGCAAAGCGGGATGATTGTTGCCAATATTCGGCACGTTTTCGCTGAAAGAAACTCAAGCGGCTTATCAGCGTGATTAGGGTGTCATGTCTTTAAGTGACACCTTAATTTCTTTGGCGTGTAATGCTGTCCCCTGCCAACATTTTTAGACACAGTAGGTACACCGGTCTTTCCTCGTCTACCACCGTAGTCACGGTGAAGCCAAGCGCGACATACACGTCGTCATATTTCCTTGTCTTAGCTTTCGGGAGACCTTCTCTTTTCTCCATCTCTCTACGCCTGTCGACTTAGTGTCTGCATTTCATACTCATACTCTGTGCCGTGTACAAAGCACGCATGCTCAGTGCAAACAAAACACAGAGCAAATGCTCCCTGTGCACACTCTACCAATGAGAGACTTACTGCCCCCTAATTTAATGGATGTGCAATTGCACTTTATTCTAGGACAGTAAAAAATAAAATAAAATAAAAAAGCATGTTCCTCGAGGTGAGACGCGCCCCCCTTGACGGCACCTCACTATTTGAGAAGCACTGCAGCAGTATGAGATCACAATGTTTTACATACCTGGTGCTGTTATTGCCATCCCCCCGCCATGTAATGTGTTGGAAACACAACCCTCATCAAAGTTTACCATGCTGACCATTTCTGTGGCAAAGTGACTTGAATAGTGCTACTTACTGGAAACATGATTGTGTGCGCAAAATCTAACCTTTGCAAAAAATGACTATTACTGCAGCTCAGTCATTTACAGTAGCTGTGAAACTATTCTTCGTCGGTGTCCGTATTATACTTCCCCCAAATGGCCAAGGCATGTACACGAGAAAAGACTGCACAATGCCCATCAAAATTAAAGAATGTGGCAAAAGAAGGGATTGTAGAACAGATCAATGACATTTCCATAATATTCAATGGGGATAGCTGATTTGAGTCACAAATGTTTTTAGTTCTGAGCGCGGTCACGTATTGAACATATCTTAAGGCACCACTTTACCACCTCGACATATTTTGACCATGAGTGGACAAACTTTTAAATACACTGTTCCTCCAGTTCCTTATTGATGATGGACTTCAACTGTTTCTATAGTCTCTGTGTGATTGTTATAAACAGCCGCAAAATATCAGCGACAATTTGTTCATTCAATTCAGATAAATCTGCAAAGCAACAGATGGTCGTAGTGCTCTATTTGGTGACATGCTGTATGTTCTTCTCCGTCATAGCTCCCATTCATTCTTCACTTCTGAGCCCTCTGATAAAACCATTAGGGAGAGGGGAATGTTTGTCGGACTGCTGGACAGCCGACACCATGATACAAGTCCTGGAGACACACCAACTGTCAGTCTTATTTGTCATCCAGTGCAGGTTGGTTTGTTATTTTGAGAGACGGATGCGTTACGTGACCAACTTGGCTCACCTCTTTGATGAGTGTCTTAAATGAGTTAGAATTATAAAATTAAACTTAATTTGCCAGACGGCTCTGCGCCAGATGGCGCGTTTCAGCATAGTGAGGGTGTGTTCTTTGACACGCCCCCGGTGCACTTGACAAGTTAAAGACTCAAAGTAGACAAAACTTTGTATCTGCTATAACCGCAGCGAATAATTGGTGCAGAGAGTGTTTGGGTGAATGTGATTTAAGTACAGGCAGACAGAATCTGAGCTCTGGTGGATATATTCTGATTTCATTTCTTCAAATATGATAACGGCGTGCATCGAACCCTCTGAATCATTGTTGGAGTTAATTCATTGAACACATTTTTATTATGATAAACATCTTCATCATATGTTTAACCCATTCAGGGACAGCAGTTACTACAGTGGACAGCTTATCATGTTATGAAGTTACAGGGTGCATGAAAGGGTTAAAATCGCCCCCCCGGAATATGACACAGCTATTGGTGGGGTCGCGGTGGACAGTCACACACGGACACGTGCTATCGAGGTTGAAGGGTGTTTCCAAGTACCTACTTCACAGATCTGTTGGCCAACTTTACATCATCCACCCGTGGAGGTCCGCTTGCAGTTTCTCACCAACATACCTTGCTCTCTTTGATCTCCTGCATGGACTCCAGGAAATCAGTTTCTGCTTCTGTCATGTCAAGGACTTTGCATCTCTTGTGCGCTAATTTTAAAGGGGATGAGAGGAGCAGCTTTGATTGGCTGCAATGCAAGTTTTTTGTGTTCACTCCCACAACGGTGCCAAAACCCCTTTTCTAACTAAAGCTACGTATGTCTGCAAAAATATCAAAATAAGACAGGCCCTCCTGTGCACAGCTTTACAACACTCTGCACAGCGGACTTGCACAAGGCATGAATATAGAGACCTAAGTGTAAAAAATAAAATAAAATAAACTACCCCATTAATTGCAGTCAGCAAATTTTCCAACATTGTCATTAAATTCTGTCTTTTTAATTTTTTATTTTTTTTTACAGCAGGTCCTGCGGATTACTGGTAATCACACTCGTCAGCCCAAGCGGTCATTTTTTGTTTGTCGACACGGTGAAAGAATGGACGTGGTCTTTGGAAAACACTGGCTCTCACTCTGCTCAGACAGTAAAGGTTATCATTATCCTTGTATGCTAATGCCTTTCGTGTCAGAACCTGGATCCATTTTCTGATCTGCTGAGCCTCACAAGGCTCGCCAGGCGTGCCAAGGCCTATCACAGCTGTCATCGGGCAGTAGATGGGGTACACCCTGAATTTCTTGCCAATCGCAAGGCACACATAGACGAACAACCATCCGCGCTCACACCCAGGGACAATTTAGAGTGCTTCCAGTATAACCATTTCTTGCAAATAGGGCCACAATAATTTGGTTCAGTAACCAGAGTACCGGTAACTGCTGACACATACGGTAAAATTGGGATATGAGCACCCGTTTGTCACAAGATATACTGTATCTGGTGAAGACTTTTTAGAATAACATTCTTATCTTGGAATACTTTTTTTGCAGGTAGATACGTCCGTACCAATTTAAATATGCCGCTGACTTTGCCACTGTGGGGAGCACAAAGGGATTATGACATGGACGCACCTGTGACTGTGTTTGGATCCATGCAATCACAATTAGTAGGTATGACATGTTAAAAAAAAACAAAAACAAAAAGTGTTTTCCGAAATTTATATAATATTGTCTTGATATTACAGATTTGTATGAAATGTTTTTCAGGTGAGGCCCTTTTAGAAGGTAACATTGTGATAGATTTTGTGTATTGCTCACCTGCTCTGCGATGTGTTCAGACTGCCCAGAGCATCTTGAAAGGTAAGGAAAATTCTTCGCCAAAAGTCAGTTGGATTTGACATCCTCCTAATTGCACCAGATGTGTTTCCATGGGACAGGTATGCAGCAGGACGGCAAGCTGAAAATTCGGGTGGAGCCGGGTCTTTTTGAATGGACCAAATGGCTTTCTAGGAACTCCTTGCCTTCATGGATACCTCCTGCTGACCTTGCTGCAACCCATTTCAGTGTGGACACGACATACAGGTGACAACGCATGAGAAAAATCTTTAGTTTCTGACTCTGTGTCTTTGCGGTTAGAGCACAATTATTTTGCAAAAAATTGCTCAAAACAAAGTGCATTTTTCAAAACTATTCCAACATGTATCCAAACATCGCGGTTCCCCGACAGAAGCTATTCTTTTTCTCAAAATCATTAGGGCTAAAATTAAATACCAAATACAGTCGATTTCTGTGGCTTAGTAACATACTAGCAAGAGGCAAATAAATAGCCTCCAGCCGACTGTCACTCACACCGCTTATAGAAATCTGCATTCCTTTTATTTGACTGCTTTTTCCCTTCTTTTTCTAAACTGGGCACCTGAGTATGGAAACTGAATACATTCAAATATATGTCAATACAAATACGTTCGAACGTACTTGAAGGCTGAAAAGCTTCAAAGGTCGCATTTTTTTCCTCAAAATGCTCCGGGGTACTGATTTACGCATGCGTAATGGGGAAAAAATGTCGAAGGTAGCATTTAGACTCCAACTACAATGCATTGGAGCGATATTAAAACTGTAAAATAAGAATGCACATCCATCCATTTTCCGATCCGCTTGTCCTCACAAGGGTCGCGAGGGGTGCTGGAGCCTATCCCAGCAGTTTTCGGGCAGTAGGCGGGGGATACCCTGAACCGGTTCCCAGCCAATCGCAGGGCACACAGAGACGAACAACCATCCACGCTCACACTCTCACCTAGGTATGATTTGGAGTGTTCAATCAGCCTGTCATACTTGTTTTTGGAATGTGGGAGGAAACCGGAGTACCCGGAGAAAACCCATGCAAGCCCGGGGAGAACATGCAAACTCCACACAAGAAGGCCGGAGCTGGAATTGAACCCGGTACCTCTTCATTGTGAGGTCAACGTGCTAACCACTGGATCCCCGGACCGTCCAAGAATGCACATTGGTGGCTTAATTTTCAAATGTATTGGTATTGGTTGATTAAAAATAGGTTCGATTTTTTTTCCCCCCATAATGCCACGGTGTATGTGCATTAAGGGTGTGGAAAAGAATCGATATTAATTGATGCAGCGATGCGCACGTGTGCGATGCGAGTGCATCGGCTCATTCACTGGGTATGACGCAATTGACGGGTGAAATCTAGATTCATCACGATACATTGGTGGGTATCGGTAAAATCCGATTCAAGTGGCGTTTTATTCATGTTAAACAGGGGTGGGCAATTATTTTCCCAGGGGGGGGAAATGAGAAGCAGAAAATATTGTGGAGGGCCGGTTCGAAATAGAAATAGAAAATAAAGAAGATAGCACAATGTCTTTGTATGCCAGTAATAATGTAACATTCTCCTCCACCATCACACTCAGCACCGGTTCCCCTCAAGGATGTGAACTGAGCCCCCTGTTGTTCACGCTCTACACATTTGACTGCTCTCTGACTCTTATCAGCGGTCCAGTTTGCGGAACGTTTTTAACATGATAATAATCAAACCATTCTAGGAAATTCATTTACTCGAGCCACAAGCAATTCACTCTGAGCATGGAAATTGCCAGAATCGGACTGCGTAAGAATCGCTTCCTTGTTTTTCAAAGTCTCGTAGATTTGAGTCTTTCTGACTCCAGGCATCTCCTGAATGTTTCGTACTTTGTTACCCGCTTCGTTTAATCAGATACATATCACTTTCTTCCATGGTCATTACTCTCTCCCTCTTTCTTTGTCTTCCCCTCCCTCCCTGTGCTCTGCAACCTGAAGTAACTGCGCCACCTGGTGTTGAAATACCTGTCATTACAAGTCCAAATCGAAATTAATGCAATCAAACCTCAATTGTTCACCAATCTTCGGCGGGCCGGATTAAAAAGACCAACGGGCCGGATCCGGCCCGTGGGCCGTGGGTTGCCCACCCCTGATGTTAAACGTCCCCTATCTGCCCTTTCCTAGGCGCAATGAATGCACCATCATTATTTTTGCGTTTTGTGTTGAATACGGACGGAAGCCGTGAGTCACATGCAGTGCAGTACACTACTCGCGAAACACGCGCAAGCAGCAGCAAGGAAACTACTATATTTAATGCACCCGCAACATTCAGAATTTCTGTTTGGAAATAGTATGGCTTCGAAAAGAAAGACGTAACTCCGTAATTTAAAACCTCCGTAATTTGCAAAGAATGTCGCACTAAGAAGCCATACAACGGCAGCACCACAAATATGCAGACCCACTTAAAACGATGGCACCACATCACCGACAAGTTTCCCGCTCGCTCCATCGCATCCCCGTCCAGTTCCTCATCGGACGCCAGAGAAACTCTTGGCAAACCAGGTCAGGATCAGAAAAATATCACCTTATTTTGGGGGTCCCCTTGCAGCTCACTCTGACCGCGCAAGGAAAAACTATATATGGATGACTTTTTTGGACATTTCATTTTGAGACACTCAGTGAGAGTGGTCTGTGTACACTACAATACACAGAGCAGCTTTGAGGCTGTGACTGCCACATTGTTTAAAATGTATTTTTTCCTGTCCTATGGAGATGGATATTTCATATAAGACACTCAGTGAGAGTAGTGCATTTGTGTTTACACTACAGCAACAGCTGTGAGTCTCAGGTGCCAAATTGTTTACATTTTCTTTGCACAAAACCCAATTGTGAAAGGGTTTTACACGTTTTACTGTTCATAAGGAATAAAGTGGTATCCTTTTTGCAATACCATACTGAATTCCATCTTTTTTAAAACTTTTTTTCTCTGCTTATTTGGATCATGTTTAATTGCACAATATTGCAACAAATTGCATTGTATCGTATCGGATCGCATTGATTTGAACTAAATGTGTATCGCGTCGTATCACATCGTGAAGACGGTGAAACATATCGCATCTTGTCGCCAGAAAATTCCATGTATCGTTTAAGTATCGGACCGCTTGTAGTGCATCGAGATGTGTATCGAATCGTCTTCCGTGCTGAGATTCACATCCCTAATGTGCATGCGGAAGTCAATTGTGGCATCCCATGTGGCATTATGAGGAAATGCTTCGTTTGTAGCTTTTAGCCTCCAAGTACGTTCGAACATATTTACGAGTTTGTTGTATTTGCGAGTAGCTTCAAAAGTAATTGCGAGTGCATTTGAAGGTATTTGCCATTAAAATAATTTTTTACTCGACATTGGCCACCTCACCCCAAAGCTCTATAGGTATATTTCCAAACATCATTCAGCTGTGGATGTCCGCAGTTCTTCAATCAATCATTCACATTTAAAGCACATAAATGAGCAGGTATTTATTTCTGTACAGACCGTTGATCCCCATCGGTAAGCTTACAGTGTCCGAATCGTATGAGAACTACATGAGTCGAAGCCACCAAGTGACCAAAGAGATCCTATCAGACTGCAAAAACACTGGTAAGAGTTTGGCAGAGGAGGGTGAATGTATACCTGATATGTGTTGGAATGGGGGACAAAATGAGAAAGAAATTGAGGTTAAAAGAGAAAGCACGCCTCATACATACAGTAGCTGCTCATGACCTTGTGGTGCTGAATGCATTGAGCCATTGCCTTTGTATGATATTGAACTCATTTCTATTTTCGAATGCCTTGTAAGGGTGCAATTTTTTTTAATGATGTGCATGTATTGTGACAAGCATTTGTCCACAGTTGCATCCTGTTTCGGCTTTCCTTAGGAAACAATGTGCTGATTGTAGCTCACGCCTCTTCCCTTGAGGCCTGCACACGCCAGCTGCAGGGTTTTGTCCCGCGAAGCGCCAAAGACTTCATCCAAGGAGTTCGAAAGGTTACTGGATTGCTTTTTTTTTTAATTCATGTGCTGGAGTCCAAAAATACTTTTTCTCATGATGCAGCTAGCCTCTTAGCATTTGTATACACTGTCAGTTTACCCATCATTATCATTTTGGATATCATCAAATACAAAGTGATGTTGAGTGCGCTACATAAAAAAACAAAGCAAAAAACCCCCATATCTATCTATCTATCTATCTATCTATCTATCTATCTATCCATCTATACTGTATATAAAAGCATTTAATCATAGACTGTATACAAAAGCATAGACATGCTTGTGGAGATATATATCCATGTATGCTGTAATTGTGATTTTTTTTTAACTGCATAGCACTTTGAGTTGCATTTTTATGTTTGAAAAGTGCTACTTAAATAAAGTTTGATTGATTGATATCGAAAAACTGTAACTAATAAAAAAGAAACTAAATGAAAACCTTTTTAAAAAAAATAAAAAAAACATGTTTATGCTTTAAAAACAAATGACAAGTAATGATAACAGAATTTGAAAAAGAAAAAACATGTTTATGCTCTAAAAACAAATGACAAGTAATGATAACAGAATTCGAAAAAGAAAAAAGTAACTTTAATGAAAAATCCAAACTGATTATAACCCTGGTTCTTATGAATGGATTTCAGTTTTGTTCCTCATCATAACTTCAAATGTACCGTATTTTCTGCACAATGAATGGCCTATTTTAGAACTGTTTTCATATGTAGGGTGCACTGCATTGTAAGACGCAAAGAATAGAATATGCTGCAATTCATGGATTATCAGCTAGGGGCACACTGTTTTGATCAGAGTAGAAGACAACATTGTTTTGATCAGAGAAGAAGACAGCAGTCTCAGTCTGTCACTGAGACAGACCCAACAGAGCAGTAAAAGCCACTCCCTAATTGCTAGCAAAATTGCATTAGCATCAAAGCCGTATTCCGACGGTGACTTTGTTGAACGAGGCATGATGAAGGTAGCTCAACTTGTATGTCCCGAGACGAGACAAGCTTTTGCCAATATTAGTCTGACGAGGAATACTCTAGCAGACAGGATTTCGGACCTATCAGAAGACTAAGACACTCAATTTAAAAACAGAGTCAAGTCATTTTGTCAAATGTTTTGTAAAAGATATGTTCGTTAAATGTCAACATTTTTCGAATGTTCTTATGCGTCTTTATACCAAAACAAAGGAAAGACATGATATTCTGGTTATTTATAGCAGAGTATGGTATAATTTTAATGGTCCGGCCCACTTGACATCTACCGAGGCCTTATGTGGCCCACAATGTGAAATGAGTTTAACACCCCTGATATAGAGCCTTTACAACCGCTGCAGCTGTTACAATGACAACTGGTCACAAACGCGGACATGAAACGTATAAATACAAATGGCATTACAAAATAATAAATGAAAGATAAAGGTGATGAAGACAATTGATTCAACAAAAAGGCACACAAACCTTTTGGGCTCACATTCACACGGGGCTAAATATCCTTTGAAGTCTTTAAGTAAGTTTTTGAAGGCAAACACGAAGCTGTAGCGTCCATTGACGAAAAGAGATAAGTTCACTTCTCCTGTCCCACGTAATCCACTTCAAACTCCAAGCCGCGACTCCCAGTTCCAAATCCGCATCAATGCTCAGCGCTAACGCTCCTTTCTTCTCATCGTCGGCTCCTCAAGCCTTACATCCATCCAGCCCCAGACCGTTCAACAGCACCGATCTCTCCGCTGAACAAATATGCTGCCCATTACAGGCGCAAGACCGGGACTGTCCAGCAACGACAGTCAAATGGCGCCGACATTCCTCCCAGTCAAAAACAGCGCTGGTATCACATTAGATGCTTTGTTTATCTTCTAATCACAGTAGATGATTACATTAGATGGCATAGGAACACTAATAGAGAAACAACTGAATCCGGAACATAGCGTTACAGTCTCTTTATATTAGGCGCATTGGGTTATAGGGTGCACTGTCGGGTTTTTGAGAAAATCGAATGCTTTTAGGTGGGCCTTATAGTGTGGAAAATACGGTACATGCTAATATGGGTCTTTGGAAATCCTGATCTGCGGCACTATGAAATCTAAACGGAAACATTTAGTTGGACTCTTTGTTTGTTTTTCAGATCCCTTACCTGGGCCTCTGCTCTTGCGAAGAGCAGGGCAACTCGGGGCAATGGCGGATGGTCGACCCGCCCGTCCTTCCACTCACACATGGCCCAAACCACAGCTTTGACTGGAGGGAGACACTTTTACATTAATAACATTTGTTTGATTATCAATCCCACGAAGTGCATCCATCCAGCGGGATACAGCAGAAGTGTAACGACACGAGACGAACATCTCTTTAGAAGCACCAAACACTGGGCCTGTCGACAGGAGTTTGATGTTGGTTTAATGAGTGACTCAAAGGAGACGTTCATTTTGGCACTGCGGAGATAATGACACTCAAGTACAGGTGGATCAAACTCAATTGATGTATCTTCATCATAAATCTCAGGAAATGTTAGTGGAATCTCCAAAATTCAACATAACCCATACATTTTTACATGAGCCTTTTCTGTAATGCATGTTTTGTTGAACTGACTGACATTTTATTTGAGTGAGCAGCCAGATGCCTCACCAAATCACAGTAAGCACCATTCCTAGTTCTGCGGTTGTCATTGCGCTCTTACTCTTTGTCGCTTCTGGCGGCATCCCCAAAAGTCAAGGGGAAAAAAAATCTAAACGTGGTTGCGGAGTGAATTATTTAGATGCTCGCTGAGTTGCGGCCTCTCAAAACGTGATGAATCTTGTCTAATCAGGCGTCGTGATGCGTTTGAGGTTCCACTAGGCTCCGTCAACACCGTTTGCATCGTTTCTAAAGCAAAACAATATGTAATAAGATAACTAATAATAACTAATGAGGACGGCTGTGACTGGGTAAAAAGATTAATTCATTCATTCATCTTCCGAGCCGCTTGATCCTCACGAGGGTCGCGGGGGGTGCTGGAGCCTATCCCAGCTGTCTTCGGGCAGTAGGCGGGGGACACCCTGAATCGGTTGCCAGCCAATCGCAGGGCACACAGAAACGAACAACCATTCGCACTCACACTCACACCTAGGGACAATTTAGAGCGTCCAATCAGCCTGCCACGCATGGAATGTGGGAGGAAACCGGAGCACCCGGAGAAAACCCACGCAGGCCCGAGGAGAACATGCAAACTTCACACAGGGAGGCCGGAGCTGGAATCGAACCAGGTACCTCTGCACTGTGAAGCCGACGTGCTAACCACTGGACTACCGGGCCGCCCTGAATAAAAGTTGGTCTGTATAACGGGCCGCCGAAAAAGATTCATACACAGTAATTCCATTCTCTTTGTGACACCACTTTAAAAAAAAACTGAGCAGGGACTCTACAACAATTATGTAAGATAATCAAGAGAAAAAGAAAATTGAGCATTGTCTCTTTCTCAACACATTTTTGGAGGCCCATCCCCTTTCTGAGCAGGAACTCTACAACAATTATGTAAGATAATCAAGAGAAAAAGAAAATTGAGCGTTGTCTCTTTCTCAACACATTTTTTGGAGGCCCATCCCCTTCCACCATTGTTGCTTTGTAGTGCCTCTTCCCATCATCGCGTGTCGATGACGTAGCTGTGCAACCATGCTTCATGCTTGACATGTTAATTGCTCGTGGATTCCAGACTCGGGTTTCCATGAAAATACTCACATATGGTGTCTCACAAAAGTGAGTACACTCTTCACATTTTTGTATCCATTTTATTCTACTTTATATCTTTTCCTAAAACATTGATGAAATGACACTCTGCCCCAATGTACGGAAAGTAGTCAGAGCGCAGCTTTTATAACAAGGTAACTTGTTGTCCTCTCAAAATAGCTCATCAAACAGTTACCGTTTTACTGTCTAACCTGCTGGCAACAAAAGTGAGTACACCCCAAATTGGGCCCAACTGAAATAAAAGAAACAGGAATATACTGTATTTGAAACAGTATATGTATTTTTTTTTTTTTAGCCAACATGTTTGGGGGAAAATAGGCCCCGAACGCCAAGTAAAGTTTAAAAAGTAGTACCGGTAGTTGAAACCATCATTTTTTAAAAATCACGGAGATTAAAGCCACTAGCGCTTTATAGTATTTGGTCGCGCGCGTGCGTGTGTGTGTGTTTGTCTGTGTGTGTGCGCGTGTGTGTGTTTGTTTGTGTGTGTTTTGAGAGCAGTACCACTTAAATTATGATGAAAACTTCTGAGCCAACTACCGTAATCAATTTAACCCTTTCACGGACAGCGGTCACTGCAATGGACAGTTTATCATGTTATCAGGTAACAGTACACGGGGCATGAAAGGGTTAAAATTGCGACAATGGCAAGGTGAGGCTGCTCCATCGTACTATACAAGCAAATGTTAGAGGAATCTATGAGCTAAATTGTATCATGTTTAAGTTTCATTTAATCTGGGCACATCTAAACGTTTGGGTGCATATCCAGCACCCCCCCAATTCCTGTGCACAAAGCCGGAGGGCTGTTGAAGTCCACAATTCGCACGTCAATACAGGTGGGCGACCACAGGGGAGAAGGCGAAACTCGGTCACAAAAGGGGAATGAATAATTCGGGAACAGCTGTTGAGCAACAAAAGACGAGTTCAGAACACCCGTCGCGCCCAGGCGACATTGGCCATGCGCAAAGTCTGCAACATGTTAATTCGATGTAGAGAAGACAGAAAAGGCGCCAATGTACTGATGGTTCAAGTTTGAAAAACAGGTAACCAATCACTACAGAGGGCCGGACCGGGGGTGCGGCATGCAAATATCGGGGGCAGTGTTTTTCTTGTATTTTGCATATGTTACGATAAAATGTCAAACTCGCGGAGATGGGACTTTGAGTGTGATCGCGGAGCAACTGACCGTCGTTCGCTCTCAGAGGTCCGCTTCCGCCGATATTGAAGACAATTTTCCTGTGTGCCGAGTCGTTTCTTTAACTTTGTCCGATAAAATCTCTGACACCAAAGCATTTAATTAAATATAAACTAAATGGCACATAGCTGGAAGCACAATGGTTAATGATCATCTTAAAATACATTTCCCGAAAAGCTTAACGCGTTCTTTTATTTCATTTTAGTTTATTTTTACTCTTAGAGCGCTTAACTAATGGCAGCACGGTATCCAAGCGGTCGGTACGTCTGCCTCGCAGAGGTCCAGCAAGTTCAGTTCTTCTGTGTGGATTTTTCATGTTCCTCCCGCACTTGTGTGGGTTCTCTCCAGGGGGTGGACTCTTTTTTTATCAGCATATACAGTATGACAGTTATGAATGTTCTGTTATGAATCACCTGTACAGTTTATTCACTCTGTATTATTTTCTATTTTTGTGTTGAAATCCAAACACCTTGGAAGCCAAGCAGCTTGAATGGACTGTGTTCCACATTGGAGGTTCCACGATATCCGAGTATAGTCAATGTACAAAAAAAAAAAATCAACACCGCACTTGATTGACAGCCAAAACCTCTTGGCAGTAGAAGTGAATCTCTCAGCACAAAGAAGTTCATTCCAAACAAATTTTAGCAAAATAATTTAATTTAAAATGGACACAGCGGTGTTGTTTTGTTGTGTGTGTGGGTGGGGGCTGGGGGATTGCTCAGGTCATTTGTATTTTCATTTATAATACGCATAATATAAACGCTTTCTTTTTAGATATACAGTAGATGCTCACGTGCCCGCTTTGACTAATCACACTTATGTTTTTGCTTGCAGCACTTAGTTTTTGTATAAGATCAATATTTTCATTCTCCCCAAAATTTATTTATGGACAATACTTTTTTTTTACATTAGTTTCTTCTACTACATAATTTGTAGATTCAACTGTTAGTTTAATGATGGCCTCAAATGGCAAATCTTGCGTCTCTCCGTGTCAGGAATTTTTCACCATCTTGGATAAACTAACATTTATTTGTGGAGGAAATTCTGGGACCAAAAAAAGGATAATATTAAATTACATGAATGCATTTTATTTATTCCGTGGACAAATCAGCACTTTTGAAGAGCAAAAAAAGTATCATATAGTATTACATAAATGCATCAAATGTATTCCTTGGACATATTAACAATTTGTACAACATATTTATTTTTGATTGAAGATGTAAGCTTGAAATTGTTTTTTTGGGGAGAGGTGTGGGGGGGGGGGTCAGAATTAGGTTGTGTAAAGTGCTGATTTTGTTTGTCCATATTATGGTTTCTTTGCATTGACTGTAGAAGGGAGTAAGATAAGATATCCTTCATTTGTCCCACACTGGGGAAATTTTCACCTCTATATGCAAAATTCCAATTCATGTGAAATGTTTGTTTGCTATTCTTGAATATTTTTTTTCAGCATGGCCTTTTATTTGTGTGTGAAATTATATTTCCTCATCTGTAGCTCTGCCTCAGAAATCATTTTTATTGGCCAAGTATGTTTTGTGTAAGACACAAGGAATTTGTCTCCAGTAGTATGAACTACCCGATTATTGCAACTCCAATAAACAAAGATATATATATATATGTAACCAGGTGAACCTTACTTAGACGCTTGAAGTGAAGACTTCCTTGTTTAACAAATGCAGCACTGTCATTTTAAGAGCCACACTAGATCAAAACATGCGGGAACATATGCAGCGTGTGAGAATCAGACCAGTAAGGGTGACATGCACGACGTGAAGGAGGGTAGTCGCTGTACTGTACCCACTGCTTGTCCCAACTTGATACACCCATGATCGTCATCGTAACCCGGGCGATATTCAGGTAATTGGTAACTAGTTTACCATGACGCATGTTAGATGTTAATTTTGGACAGATGATTAATTAGTTCAATGGTATTTGTAGAGCACAATATCTGGAGTGGTTTGGTTTGGAGTTTGAAATCTACCACTAGTGAGTCGTGTGCACAGCTGTACAGCGTAAGTGTTCGCAATGTTATAAGATGTAAATATGTTTTTTTTGACTGTGAAATTATATGAACTGTGTTATCTGTTCTTTAGGGGGGAGATCATTTGTGTTTGTCCATGTGCTTTGTACACACCCAACACACCGGAACATATCGAGTAAGTGTGGCTGCATCTCAAAACATTGGGTTGTAATGATTATTTGTTCTGCACTAAGAAGTATTGTGGCTTGGAAATAATGTATTTTTATTTCTGTTTCCCTATTAAGCAAGCCACTGCTGTTGTCTATTGTGGCGTAATTGTCTCATCTGTTAAATGATTTTCTTTGATCTCTTAGATCCCTTTTCGAACTCTTAAAATTTAGTTTACATCTCAGACTTTCATCTAAAAGCTGTACAATTTTGGTTTTGGTTTGGTTTGTTTATTGAACATATTTCTCATTGTTCAGTCGGGAATAAACCCCACATAAAATTTATTTTGTATCCAGCCTAGTCCTTCCAGAGACTCGGCTACACATATTACCATAGAAAGACTTTTCATGATGTCAAGGTACCATTGGGCCATAGTACCACCCAATTGACGGCTATGCGACAATGTGCAGACCAATCGAGCAGAAATAAAGTGATCAGTGGTGCGATATTTACAATGCAATGACGGGTGTGCAGTTGGTGCAGACAATCGTTGCACCATTTTTAAGTAGCAGTAGCAGGAATTGTATGACCACTTTAGTGGTGCAGGGAATATAGGTAATTGGAGGGCATACACGCTACTGAGCCACATCTACAGCGCAAATATGAATTGTTTTAAGGAGGTTCACCCAACTTGGATCTCCCTTGCAAAGTTAATGATTGGCAGTCTACTGACCATTCTTTCTTTACCTGCTATGAATATTTTTTAGCTGAAATACTTCAAGATCTGTGACGCGTTGCCTTTAGTTTCGTCATTGTGATCCTTTGAATGTAGATGCATGTATACAAAAAAACCAAAACAAAACATTGGACATATGAAAAAAATATGCCACACAACTTTATTTCAATGCATTAAATGGATGCTGCATTCACACCAGGGCAAACCAAACAGAAAGAAGCTTGAGGGAATTAATAGTTTAAATAGCTTATAAATGTAACACAGTGTACTGTGAAAATGTACAAATAAACAAGTTAACATTTAAAGCTGAAAAGAGGACTCACATTGAACTCAAGTGGTAAAATGAAACACTAGAATAAAGACTGTCAAACAAAACGCATTGCGGTACTGCAGGCAGAATGACCGTATCTAAAAGTAGATACCGTGTATTTATTCATACGGCACTTTCAATCAAAAAAGAGCAACATTCCACAACTAGTGCACCTTTTGGTACGTGACATGAAACGTGTAATAGCACAGTAGAATAATTATTACACATCAAAACTTTTTCCCCGACCACATAATAAAATTATAATTCTCCGCTACTGGACCGTGTGGGACAATGTGGCAATGTATTGAAACAGATATTGTGTTTTGAGTTTTTCAGTCAAATTGCAGGTTTTTCTTCATTGGCTGTAAATGAGTTTGTTGTGAGGTTTGGGGAATTTTTGGAGTGCGTCTTGAGGGGACGTCACTGGCGGGATGATGGAGGCGGCTTAAAACCTTTGGCAAAGGCTGTTTCGGATAACCAATGACAATCAGCACACACATGCAAAATAAATATGGATGGTGTTGTGAGTACAGCACTTGCATGTTAAAATGTAAAAAAATGCAACTTTTAATTTTGTTCATTTTTTTATAGCTAAAAGTTGGAATATTTAAAGTAAAATGTTCCCTCTAATTTTCTATGCCTCTGAGCATTTACACAAACTCCCTTGAGTATTCCTTGGACCAAACCAGTATCCTGTATAAAACTTGAGACCATAACAAGTGATGTAAGTATGATACAACACATTTCAAACCACCTGTAAAGGACGACGAGTTTATTTGACAAATTGTTCGCAATCGCAAACATTCCTGCTGACTTCGTGTAAGCCGGAAGTATTATTTTGAAAGAATGCAGAAGGGGATAACAGTTGGTGAGACAGAGATTTGTGACATGAATGAAATCAGCCCAGTTTTGTTACTTTTATTTTAGCACCTGCCACCCCGCGCTTCCTGTCAGTGGTGATTGTGAGGGAGTGTCTGTGTGTCAATGTACAGCCGTGGCCAAAAGTTTTGAGAATGATACATAATTTTCACAGTCTACTGCCTATTTTATTATGATGGCAATTTCCATGTATCCTATTTGCCACACTGTAAGGCGCACCTAAAAGCATTCCATTTTCTCAAAAGCCGACAATGCGCTTTATAATCCGATGCACCTTGTATGTGGATCAATGTTCAGATCTTGCAAGTAGTACAGGTTCTGTAAAGCGCTTTGTTCCAGCTGCAGCGGTTGTGAAAGCTCTATATAAGTACAGCTGTACAGTGGTACCTCTACTTTCAAAATTAATTGTTTCTGGAAGAAATTTCTTAACTAGAAAATTTTGTAAGTAGAGACGCGTTTTCCATGTAAATGCCCTAATTCGTTCCAAGTCCCCCCGAAATTCAGACATGTTTTCTAAAGCACAAAACTGCATCAAAATATGTAACAAATACATGTTACAATTAGATTATTGCACAATAAATGAGAGTTGTGCATAAAGTAAAATACAAAGAATAGAGCAGCGGTGCTTACCCTGGGTTAGATTGTACCCAAGGGGTTCGGTGAATCGGTCTCAGGGGTTCGACGGAGCCTCTGCCATGGAGGTTAAGACACACCCGACTCAAGACGTCAATTAGTTATGACATGCCCGCTTGGCCAATGCTGGCTAGCTGCAGATGGTCACATTAGATTGCTTGTTCAATCAGTCCTATGAGAAATTTAGTTCGCTCAGTTGTCAACGTGTGACTGTCGTGATAGTACGTCATACAATTTGAAAATAAAAATAAACTATACTTAGGCCAAGTAATTTTTAAAAACTTTTTTCTGTTTTTAATAAATGTGTGGAGTGTTTCTCTAATGTCTTGAATTTGTAAAAAAAAAAAAATCACAGTTTTATTTTTCATTAAAGAAGGTGAAAGTGCATATGAACTGTTTGGGTTCGGTACCTCTAACAAGGTTAACAACCACTGGAATAGAGTAAAGAATAAAAATGATGGTCATTTAACTTCTAACTACGTCCTCATAATTTATTGCCCTCTTAAGTCCACGTTCTCTCTCAGAAGTGGTTTTTGCCTGGCTTTTGTTGGCTTTAAACAATCCTTCGAAAATGTCCAAGACAAACAGCACAGTGGGTGTGATTCACATTTACGTAAAACTATCGGAATGCCTCATGGCCCAAGGGGCGAATAACGAGGATGCTGCATAAACACATATCTATCTATCTACACGCATAGACACATATAGTAGAGGTCACTCTTAGCCAATGGGATACCAGGAAGACGCTCGGTAATAGCCAATGGTAGAGCAGCTCTAAGTATGTTGCGTTCAGGAAACTGAGCTGCGAGGAGGAGCCCATACTGTATTTGTACCTTTCGTATCTTGAAATTTATTTTGTAACAAGAGGCAATATTTTCCTGTTGAGGCATTCTGTAACTTGAAAATTTCATATGAAGAGACGTTCGTAAGTAGAGGTACCACTGTATTGTATTGTATTCCCTGTAGCGTGGCTTGATCTAGTGAATGCATCATACAACCGCAGCCACTGTTGTAGCGTCTATGTTATGTGCCTTATAATGCAATGCAATTGGAGCACCACCAGTACAGAACTTCAGTTCAGGAATGGCAGCAGGCAGGTATGAGTGCATTTAAATCAGTGGTGTCCAAACTTTTTGCCAAGGGGGCCAGATTTTATGTGGTAAAATGTCGGGGGGCCGACCTTGGCTGACATTCTTTACATTGAACAACAATATTGTTCAACAAATTTTAGTAAGCCAGTCTGTTTCACATTTCCATTTTTATTTTAATTTCAACAATCTTAAGAATTTATTTTGGTTCATTTGAAACAGGTATATCACATGTAACTGCTTATTCACTTGACTTTTTCTTAAACAGAAGTCTCCTGAGTGCAAATTGATTGATTTGAAACATAAAATGTATCACCATGACTTTTCAATAGTCACAAAACCTTTGACTCGAACAACAGGGAAATGAATAAGCAATACACATATCCACAACTGCAAGGATCATTTGAAATGTGACATATCAGTCAATATAAACACGGAGTGATGTCTTGTTAACTCGTGAGTGATGCCCTCAAGTGTCTAAATGCTATTACTCATTTAGTGAATGCTATTACTCATTTAGCCACTAGAGGGAAGCAGTACTCTATGAAACATCACTCACCAGTCTACGAGACCTCAGTCAATGCAACACGTGTTCCATTGCGCCCAAACGGCACTGATTTTATGACGGGCCGAGGGCCGGATGAAATTTGGCTGCGGGCCGGATTTGGCCCCCGGGCCGGACTTTGGACATGCCTGATTTAAATGCACAGAGAAGGAAAGACTTGGAGGACTTCCTGGTGTCAGGAAGGAGAACAAAGAAGCTAATTCTTTCCAGAAAAATAAAAATAAAAACACTGGGGACAGACTGATAATCTGCAAAAAGGTGCAAGGATTGGACTAATAATTTTGTCTAATAAATCCCCCTTTTCGATTGTATGGGGCATCGGGGGTGGGGGGGCACAAAACCCTTGTTGGGAGAAGAAAAGGTGAGCGCTAGCATTTGTCCTGTGTCATGCCAACAGTAAAGCATCCTGAAACCATTCATGCATAGGGATGCATCTGAGCCCAGGGACTGGGTTCACTCACAATTTTGCCTTAGAACACAGCCATAAAACCAGAATTGTCGCACAACATGCTCCAGGAGTGACTTCTCCCCGCCATCCAATAACCATTTGGTGAGAAACAAAACTTTTTCCCAACATGATGGAGCGCCTTGCCACAAGGCAAAAGCGATAACTATGTGTCTCATAATACAAAACATCAACATTTTAAGTCCAAGGTCAAGAAACTCCCCAGACTTTAATCCCACAGAGAATTTGCGATCAATCCTCAAGAAACGGGTCAACAAAAAACGAACTCCAAAATTCTGACAAACTGCTAGCATTGATTGTGCAAATTCTAACTCTTTGCGTAAACTTAAAGTTACGGTCTATAAAATGCTTTGAGACTCATTAAATGCTTGTAATTACATTTCAGTTTATCATCATAACATCTGCCAGAAAGATCTGAAAACAGTGCCGCGACAAACTTTGGGAAACCCAGTGCTTGTGTCATTCTCAAAACTTTTGGCTCTGACTGTTTGCTTCAAACCACAGAAAAACAACTGAGCTCGCACCCTGTGTTGCGCTACTCAAACTTTAAGCGAAGCAGGAATGGTGTGGTGTCCCGTTTGGAAATTGTGGTGAAAATGAGTGTTGATTTTGACAGCCTGTCTAGTAATTTTCGTTTTTATTACTTTTACTTGTGTTTAATCTAGTCAGGTTTTAGGCAATTAAAAGTCAGATTATTTCCGTCTTATTCTTATTTTAGCCAGACTTGTCCATGACTATTTTAGTCTAGTTTTAGTTGACGAATAACTGGCTTTAGTCCTTGATGACCTGATGACATTTTAGCAGAGGTGGCAAATTCAGGTCCAAAGTTGGGCTTCAGTCACGGGTGGTTTTACTCAACTGGCTGGTAAACAAGCTCATTCACCTGCGGACACATCTATATTTTCTCATTGGCATTGAGGAAATGACCCCGCGACCCAGGGAGAACAGAAAAATAAATAACACTTGATATTTCTTGACACACATGACATTTCGTCACGTCTCGTTTGAGTTAACGAAAATGCAGAGACATTTTAGCATGGTTTTTATTTTGTAAACCTCATTCAGTCTCATTTTTATTTGCCAACAATATGGAATGATAGATTTCATTATCGTCACGCCACCAGCATTTTCATTGGGTCTTATCTCGTCTCTCTCTCTCTCGTAAGTCTTGTTGATGATGACATTCCATCTTAATTTTTGTTGACGCGGAGACAGTGAAGAAATGAGTGTGAAAAAGTGAGAGCAGTGTGCAAATGCTCATGCACGCATCTTAGAGGGAACATTGTTTATGAGTATCGGGCTCACAGTAGTGATAAATAATAACTAGAACATGAAACCAAATTAAAAACACTGTAGTTCCAACCTACAACCTGTTGCATTACGAGCCTAAACCTTAAAATAATGATTGAATTAAGACGTCCTTTTCGTGACAACTGGCCTTTGTGAGGTGTCTTATGGCTGTATGAATGCAAAAGTTGTTTTACGGCGGTACAATTGCAAAACACTACAGAGGCCTGTGAACAACCTAACCGGATTGCCGTGACGATGGACCAAATGGTGCGTACATTATCTGGCATCATTTAGCTGTCGAGCCACCGTCAGGATCTCCTTGGCTCCTTTGCTTAAGAGCAAGTTGGCCAGATCCACCCCCAGGCGCTCGGCATTGTCCTGCGAGCCACCGCAGATCTTGATGACTGTCACCCCCACACGCTGTACCTGCTCGTCCACTTCGTCCTGCCCCTGGAACAGCCGCTTCGTTACAAAGCGCTCAAAATGGTCGCCGTGGTAGCTGGTCAAAGTTTCAACTCTGATGCCACGTAGGACAATTGAGTGCACTCGAAGAACGGGTATGTCCTACTAATTGTGGTTTTCCACTACGGCCCTGGACTACTGTGCACCAGGAGAACAACTAAGATGCACGAGTCCTATATTGGTGTGTTACTGTTCATGCTAGTGAGGCAAAAGTTGCCAACTGTGTGCCACTCGTACGTCGGGTCACATGATAAAATTCTGCTTCAGTAAACCCCAAATTGCAGGTTCTGTAATAACTCACCATTACTGTTGTTTTTGGGTGTATTTCCACTTTCCGCCACTGTCGTCATGATGCCTTCAGAATGCAGCGGATGTATGCTGATTTATGATTATTTCTTATTTATTTAGTTTTTTAATCTTGGGCATAATTATTTATGTATACATTTAAGACAATAAGTTTGTAGAATATTATTATTATTATTACTATTTTAGTCAAATACAATACTGGGTACAATTCTATGTTCCGTTCAAGTGTATTCCAAAATATTTTTTTTCCCCAATTACAAATTGTTCACCAATTATTGCTGTTTATTTTGTATTGTTTAGCGATTAAAAAAAGAACAAAATAATAATCAAGCAATATCGCATGAGAGGGACTGATGTCACTAACCTTGTTGAGACTGATTGTTAAGTAAAAGCAGGTGTTTGCACGTTTTCTTTTCATGAAACACAAAAACATTCAGTCCGTTTTTGTTTAAGTTTGACCACGGTGCCAAGCGATTACTTGGTTATCAAAACGGTAGTCGATTCATTTGATACTCGGTTAGTTGTCGATGAAGTGTGACACCTCCAATGCAACACACTGTATATTTATCGTATCAAATTTCCCTTGGTCTCGCTAATCATGTTAAATATCGTTCAATGATTTTGGAGTATTTTCAAGTGTTTCAACTCGAAAGAAAAAAACTGAAATGCTGTAAAAATATATTTAAGGAATATTTCAAAAGTGTATTTCTATATTGCAGATTTCACTTATTGCAGGGGTGCACGACGGGTTTACTTTAGTTCACATCAAGCCCTTAACTATTACTACAAGTAGTGAGGGGGATGTCAACTCATACAGTTTTGCCTGACGAATACCATGCGGTTGTTCTATGAATGAAATGTCCCACGCATGAGGATTAAGCGCTACATTTAGAATAATAATAAGTGAAATAAATGGTCAAATGGCTTTCCAGACTACTACTAAAACACATTGATTGGTCAGACACGGATTTCAAAATGTAAAGGTGAGGAATATCTTGTAGGTATAATGATTGTGGGGTCCACGTTACCTTGAGGGTAGTAGCAACGCTCGTCTGCATGGTGTCCTTCAGAAAGTCCGAACCATCCAGGCTGTACACGGCCCCTGTCAAGTAGAGCTGTGGGCACATGAGACCAAAAGCTTAACATCCTCTATTTACTGAATGGGGAACTGCTTTTCATAACCAAATAAAGGCTACTTGCATTCCACTGCTACGCGGATGACTGTCATCTATGTCCCACTGAGCAAAAAAGATGCTCTTTCAAGATCTGGATGGTATTATTCCCCCACCCCCACCCTCCCAATGAAAAAAAGACAGAAGTAATGGCATTTGGTCCCAGTGGCCCTTGTACATCCCATTCTGTAGACTTGGGGCCCCTGGGTCCTAATCTCAAAACAACAGTCTCAAACTTGGTTCTTAACCTGGGTGGACCGAGCCTTATCTGTCGCCGCCCCCACCCTCTGGAACGCTCTACCACAACACATCCGCTACTGTACTGACCTCCAATCCATCAAATCATCCCTTAAAACTCAGCTGTTCCGCTATGCTTTTAATACCTTTTAATCTTTTACCCATTTTTCTTTTGTTCATCTAAATGTGCTTTTGTAAATTATGTATGCTTGTTTTAAATGCACATTTTTATCCTGTGTTTTAAGCTCTTGTAAAGTGTCTTTGAGTGTGATGAAAAGCGCTTTCAAATAAAATGTATTATTATTATTATTATTATTAAATTAGACAGTGATTTTAAATTGGATCGGCAAATTGGTGCCATTGTTAAATCTAGCTTCTTTTATTTTAGACAGCTGGCTAAAGTAAAGCCTCTCCTTTCTCATGAGCACTTTGAAACAGTAATTCATGCCTTTGTTACATCCCAGCTGGATTGCTGTACTTGACGTTACTTTGGAGTCAGCCAATCCTCCATTAAGCATCTCCAGTTGGTCCAGAATGCCGCTGCTCGCCTCTCGACCGGTACTCGTAAGAGGGAGCACATAACTCCCATTTTGGCATCTCTTCACTAGCTCCCTATACATTTTAGAGTTCTTTCGAAGATCCTATTACCGTATTTTCACGACCATTCGGCCCACCGTATGGTTGGGCGCAGTCACATTAATGGGTGCTATTTCTGTATTTTACATAGACAAAACGCACTGTATTATTGGGCGCAGTTTTAAAGTGGTAAAACATACGCCAGCTTAAACATACGGCATGCATGCGCACATGCTAAAAACACGTTAGTTTGAAGCATACGGTAGCATGCCAAGACATACAGATACAAGCTAAAAACATGTTCTTAAAAAGGCAACGGAAGTAAAACTGAGTTCCGTTGTATTTTATTTAGCCATCGTACAATGTACTCACGTTTTTCGATCAATCATCACCCCAACCATCAAAGTCCTCATCCTCTGTATCAGAATTGAACAATTGTGCAAGTACCGGCAATAATAATAATAATAATAATAATAATAATAATAATGCTCTTGCGACGCGGGGGTCCAGTCTCAAGTACCGGTAATCCATCAAAAACGCCACGTTCCCTCTCGTTGTCAGAGTCACTCTCATTGCCATGTGGCTCCACAGAAATGATGCCGGCTTTGCCAAAACTCGAACAACAGTGCAAGCAGACACGTTCGTCCAAGCAGCCACAATCCATTCGCAAATTGTGGTGCAACTCGCCCAGCGCTGCCTCTCACCCTTTGTAAAGTTGTGTTTGCCATCGATCATCCATTGTTCCCATGCCGTTCGCAACTTTACTTTGAACGCCCGGTTGATGCCGATGTCCAGCGGTTGGAGTTCTTTAGTCAAGCCTCCGGGAATAACGGCAAGCTCAGAGTTCATTTGTTTGACTTGGGTTTTCATCGCTGCTGTGAGATGGGCACGCATGCCAAAAGCATAACCGACGGCTTGAAGTTTGAACTGAGCTTCGTAGGCGTGTCTCTTTGTAGAATTTATTTTCGGGGGTTCTTAGAAACCAAAACCGAAGTTGTTTTGCAACAATGCACATAGCCACACTCTATACAGGTGTTGGTACCTGCTTGGGGTGTCCCTTTAGCGTCCACTTACACGCCCACCCTTCACACATTGGCGGACTTCTTCGCCACATGCCTGTCCTCATTCACGTCTGCCTTTTCTCTCTCTCTCTCTCCATATATGTATATATACACACGCCCACCCTTCACTGATTGGTCGACTTCTTTGCCGCATGCCTCTCCACAGTCACTTCCGCCTTTTCTCTATATAAACAGCGTGTCGGCTGTCAGTCAGGTTTTGGAACTCAGCGCATACACAAGACGCTCCGCATCATAAGGCGTCCTATCCATTTTGGAGAAAATTTAAGACTTTTAATGGCACCTTATAGTCGTGAAAATATGGTGTTGTTTTTCAAATCTTTAAAGGGCCTTGCTCCACCTTACCTCTCTCAGCCCCTTCACCCCTACGTACTTGTTGCCTCAGGTCTGCGGGCTAGACATTATTCACAAACTAAGTGGAGGCTTAGAGGGATTCTCTCTCTGGAATTACCTCCCGCTGAACGTTAGGTAAAACTCGGCTCAAAACTTATTTTTAATCTTTGGCTTTTGACTCAGCATGAGACTTGATTTTTAGTTTTACTTTTTTTTTGCTTTATACCATCTTTGTATCTTTCTGTTATCTTTGTTATTAATCTATTGTGCTGATGTTGTGTATATGATTTTTGCTCCATGTACAAGACTTTGTACACAGTGGTAGTTGTTTGAAAATGCTCTATAAACACAGTTGAATTGAGTCAATTACTGCCCTAACAGAGACAGTCGGTGGCAGTTTTTTATGTGTGAAAAATGGTCCCAAAAAAAAAACCTGCACCATGAACTAAAACAGAAATCAAATTGCATTGGTATATAACATGTAGATTGTATAACTTTCGTGATTAACAACAAATGCATAGTGGTTATTGTAATCTGATTTCTATTCATGAGATAACCTTTTTTGGGAGGCTTTCACATTTTCATTCAATATAAACAACAAAAGTAAACCTCGAAGAAAGGTTCTCTTATTTTATTGCAGTACTTCAATTAAAAAAATTAAAGCTCATAGTACACAAATTAAATACACTAAAATATTCTTTTGCACCGAGACTCATTCATATCAAATTTATCGTTTCTTTGGTTATATAGAAATGTCATGAGATGCTGAATTTTTGGTTTTCATGAACTGTAAGCAATAATCATCCAAATTTAAAAAAAGAAAATCACTGCGTCTATTATAAATCATATAGTATCATAAATAAATTGAACCAGTGATATACATAGTTTTAAAAAAAGAGTTTCCCATGATATTCCAATTTATTTAGATGCAATTGGATAGAATAAAACCCAAAATGATTCATACCTAGCAAGTTAAATGTTGTTTTGGCAGCTTCAAAAAGGTGCCGTGTTTTCATGATTTCTTTTTTAAATAATACAGTGTTTTAAAATATTACCCAATTTGTCATGACTTTGCATGTCCACAAAACTATCTGAAATCCAGACTAGGTGTTTTTTGTTATTGTTGTCCGACATGTCGGACCATTGGACTCGCAAAATTTATTTCTCAACTCGATCGAGTCCAACTATGTTTTTATTTCTGAAAACGAATGTCCAGATGAACATTCTCCAAGTTTTTGGTATTTAAAATAATATTTTTCTGTCCGAAGGTTTACTCTTGATCTCATCTGAACTTGGAATTTATGGACTCTATACTTGCATAGCCACTGTTCGACAGGATTAAAATGTTCTCGCCAATGTGATGTCAGATTTCATGTGGCTTTAAAGTTTGACGATTAGCTGTTGCCGGCCCGTCCAGAGTGTACCGCGCCTCTCTCTAAATGGCAGCTGCGATCGGCTCCAGTGCATACGCAACGTCAATTAGGAAAAGCAGAACAGAATACAAAGCACAACAAATCACAACGTACCTGCGAGTCTATCACCTCTGTGTGCACAGCCACAGGAACACTGCAGCCTCCTTCCTACAAATGACACTTAGATGAGGAGCGTATTGGACAAGGATGTCAATATCCAGCGGAGTGCCTCAAAATTGGCACAATTTGGATTAAAATATCCCTCAAAAAGGCAAACAAAAACTCAAAGGTGATGTGAGATTTCATCTGAAGCAGTACCGGTAACTCGGCAACGGTATATACTGTACCTAACGGTACTTATTTTTGTTTTCTTTTATTTTCTTTGTGAATTCATATCCAGCAGAACAGGACCGAGCAAAATATGTAACCACTTGAGTTCAATGTTATTTTAGATTAACATTAACAAGGAAAAAAAGAAGAGATGCCCCACTCATTCATTTGGGATGCGTTAAATGTTGAATGGGGTTGAATTGACACAAAAGCCAGCACGAGTCAACAGCAAATTTCGATCAGAGATGGCATTTTGTGTCACAAAACGTGTTTTTGAAGCTCATTCAAAATCTTTCTTCCGAGCACATCATGTTTTTAAGATATATTTTTTTGGTTTTGGTTTTCAGTTTGACCCACAAAATCTTGCATAATACGCTTTTTACTGAGGGTTTTAATTTATTGCTATGACAAATAATTGTATCCACCCGTTGCTCATCCTAATCCTTCATTCATAAATATTGCTCAATATATTCCTTTGAAATATATTGTTTTTATTATATTGGGCTTTCACAACAGCTGCAGCCCGAACACATAGCTTTTCAGAGCATGTAACATATAGTGACAATAATACAACAGAACACTATTATTATTTGCTATGACTACCCTTACTTAGCTCTGATTATATTTTAGTTTACTACAGGGGGATTTCACTTCTTTTTGAAACTGCAATTAGGAAAGTTAAAACGTTGCTCAAACCATTGCTGGTTGAGCATTCGTTTATGTTTTTTTTGGAATCGATCCGATATTGGTTGACAAATTGCCCTATTCGTTGTTCTTATGCTCGAGCCAAAACTGTCACGGTAGTGCTTTGACGCCATCTGGTGGAATTTTGGCACCAAGGAAACAACGTGAAGTCAGTTGAGGCTCTTCGTTTCAAGCACTGGTTCTCAATCCGTTTACACTAACACTGATATGACCAACGTTAAAATACAGGAGCAAAGTCCTCCCAAGTCGTCTTTCGTTCTCTTCTTCGGCATTGACAAATAAGAAGAGAGTTCCCTCCTACTTATTACGTAAGATTGGAAATGGCGCACAACTAGAAAGAGTTTTACAGTCAACCTAAGCATGTCCGCAGCTCAGCACCTGCGTACTCGCAGATTTTCATATTTCATGCGTGTATTCATGTGCTGTAACGGGTCGGTCGTGGGAGTTTGGTTGCTAGAAAAGTCAAAAAAAGGTTGGGCACCCCTGATTTTGAGTTTACAGTTCACCTGCCATGCATGCTTTTGGAATGTGGAAGGAACCGTTTCCTTCCACATTCCCGTGAATACCCGGAGAAAACTGACACAGGCACGCTGAGAATCTGCAAACTCCACACAGGAAGCCCAAGACCAGAATCGAAACCATGATCTCTGGAGTGTAAGGCCCACCCACGTGCTAACCAGTCGACCAACACGCCCATTATTGTAAACCACTGTTACGCTAAGCACATTTTAAACACATCACCACCCTTTAATATATTGTAGTAAAACTCAATCTAAATAATAATTCATTGAAATGATTTGCACCTCATTGTTTAGGTCATATTGTACCTCAATGAAAGGTTAAAAACAAACAGTTTTTAAAAATTAAATTCAAAAAGTTAAGCCCAACTGAATTGTACGTAGGCAGTGTACATGGGAGTCCATGTACCACACTTTGAGACTCACTGAACTTGGTCTGTGCACATTATTTTCTGTGGGATTTTTTGGACATAAGAACAACTTGAAAGTCAACCAGCGACACAGAACAGAGGTTCCACTGTACATTGGAAATGGCGTGTGTGTGGTTGTAGCGTGCCTACCAGATGCCTGAGAAATGCTCTCTCTGCTATGCAGCGCAGCACAGTGTCAGTGTCGTTTAGTACAGACAGCATCTCCAGGATGTCTCTGTCTTTGGCTCGAACCTCCACGGCCAGAGCGCCCTAAGGCAAAAATAAAAAAAGACGCTGCAATCAAAACCAGTGCTTTTCCAACAAATCCACGTTTCAAGCAATATTGTTCCCACCTGTCCGACAGCATACATGCAATCCTCGGGCTCCAAGATCTAGCAGAGGACAGACGATATGTTCGATGATGGCTGTACAGTGTCCTTGAGTGTTATGAAAGGCGCTTACAAATGTGATATATTATTATTATTATTACTAGACCAGTGTTTCCAAACTTGATTGCGCCAAGGCACATATTTCACATTAGAAAAAAAATATCACTGACAACTACTGTAAGAAGTGAAAGAGCATGTTTTGCCAATCACTAGACGTCACTGACGTAGACAGTTCTACAAAGATGACATTATTTGTAGTCCGTAAACAATTTTCAAACCAATGATGTGAACCTGCATCATTTTACACAACACACTAATGTCCTGGTACTTGTACTGAGAGGTGGCGAGATGTGATTAAAAAAAAAAGTAAATATATATATATATAAAATAATAATAGTAAATAAATTGGAACCTGGCTGATTCGGTTTTCCCAACCCATCCTCTTTAGACCAGCCGCAGCAAGGATGATAGCAGCAAAATCCTCCTTTTCGTCCAGTTTCTTCAACCTTGTATTCAAGTTTCCACGCTGGAGAGGAACGCTTAGGAAAGACAGCGCCAAGACAAAACAATCCCTTCCTGGCCACTACTTCAGGTACACTCGATACACTTCTAATAATGCTCTGTTTTGATTGACATCGTCAGGTAAATCCTAATCGATCGACATGGTTATTAGTGTGGTTCTACTTAATGTGAATGATACGTGTACACAATTGAAAAGCCCAATATTGCTATTAAACAGGATACGATATCTTTAAACACCAAGTGGGGAAATCTCCTTTTCAACTGAGCAGCACGACGCAGTGAACTGGTGCCAATCACGCTGCAAAAAAACGCACAGCATGAAGTTGTTGGGGTTTTTTTTTCTCCGTGTGACCACACTGCACGGAGCGGGGATTTAGCGGGTAGGGTGTACCTTTTTTCTGGAAGAGTCTCCAACGTTTTCCCTACATGTTTTGGATGCAGGACGACAGCATCGTGGGGGTTCTCTCTCCTGAAAGAAACCAAAAGAAAACAACACTTAAGTATAGTCGAATCTCCAAACTTGAATTCAGTTTAGGTAGTTTAAAAAAAAACTGTGGCTATTGCTTTGGGCAATATTGCAATTGTGATGTAATTATTTTTTCCCCAGGTTTCTCTTCCAACGGATTTTTTTAACACACAAAGTCAACAACATAAAATGTATTACCATATAGTAGAGCTGTCAAACGATTAAAATATTTAATCTAATTAAAAATGCAACTGTCATAATTAACTCAAATGAACTAAAAAATTAATCGTGATTACTCACACATTTTTTATCGTTTCTGAATTTCCTTTTACATTTTTGTCCTATTTTTCCCCCCCATTTTAATGCTCTCATCAAAATGGAATCAGTTTTCTATGTGCCAAATGCAAATATTTACTGAAATAACAATTTCGATTTTCAATTTTTCATGAACATTTTTCACTTGGTGCAGTTATTCACACATAATCTCTCACACAATATTACTGTCCATCAATAACGGTGAAAAAAATATTTTGTCACACAACAGCTGTTTTAACAGCTTTTTTTATGAAATCAAAACAGAGCAATATAACATTATAAAATGCACATCTAAGGTACATAGTACTCAGCCTATAGTGGATTTAAACCATGGTTGCATACTCAATTTTTCTCAAGTTTGCTTTCAACACAGCAGTCTGTTTCTGTATGTTTGTTGAAGAATAACGAGACACCGGACACCAGTGTTCATTATGTGCCGCTGTACTCGAAACTGCCGGTCTTACAAACAAGCACACGCACTTCCCCCGTGATGCAGGGGCAAACCATTCTGAAAGGGGGAGAGAACATTTTTAATCCCGTTAAAATTCATTTAAATTAATGCCAATAAAAATGCGCTAAACTGACAGCTCTACCATATAGAGATTTCAAATTTAATATGGATGTTTTGGTCCGGTAGGTTAGGCTTACGCGAAAAAAAAAAAGGCAAAGAAACCATGAATTAATATGAACGACAGTTTATCATTGATCTACTTTAATTAGAGTTGTTTTAAGTCCTTTAAGTGTTCACAATGACAACAACTGTGGCATTAACATCCGATTAGAACAGTAATGCAAAGAAATCTTTGGCTTTCCCACTTCAACATTTCATGTTTCACAAAACAATATGTAAACCGCAATTCTTCAGCACTGAACCTATCCAAGACACTCTTATTTAGATAAATGTGTGTGTGTGTGTGTATATATATATATATATATATATATATATATATATATATATAAATTTTAAATGATTTTCCCCCCACTGTACTCGAAATATTGCGATTTCGATTTGAATTCCGATCACCGTATTTTTCCGCACTCTAAGGCGCACCTCAAAGCATTCAATTTTCTCAAAAGCCAACAGTGCACCTAATAACCTAGTATATGGATCAATATTCAGATTTCTTGGACGTAGTCTTTGAAATGTTCTGTAAAGCGCTTTGTAACTGCTACAGCAGTTGTGAAAGCAACGCGTATTGTTTTGTGTTTTGTGTTATTGTAAAGTGTCCTTGGGTGTCTTGAAAGGCGCTTATAAATAAATTGTATTATTATTATTATAAAGCTGTATTGTATTCCTTTTGGCATAGCTCTATCTAGTAGATGCATAAAGTAACCGCAGCCACTATTGTAGCTTCTATTCTATGCGCCTTAGAATGATATATGTAAAGAGTTTGAAAATAGGCCATTTATTGAATGTACGCCGTATACTCTGAAGCGTCTTATAGTGCGGAAAATACGGTACTTGTTCAGCACTACGAATGCTGCAACATAGTAGAGATACACACGTTTTTTTTTACAGCAGATTTCTTTTTAGAGCAGCACGGTCAGTGACATAGTGGTTAGCATGTCAGGCACACAGTGGTGAAATTAGGAGTTTAAATCTTGTGTCCCACCATGTAAAGTTTAAATGTTCTCCCGTGCTTGCATGGGTTGGTACAGGTATTTCCGACTTTCTACCAGCTCTCACAATCCAAAAGAAATGCATGCTAGGTTACTTGAAGACGCTAAAGGAATCACACACTTCGAGAGGTGTTACTCACTTGAGCACAGCTGCGATGGTGAATCCTGGAGGCAGCGTGGTGGGAAGGTCCTTCAGTGAATGGACGACCACATCGACACTGCGGCACACAGAGGGATGCGGTCATGTTAGACAAGCTCCATCTCCTTGTGGAAGAATACAACCATTCACAAGTGTCAGCATGCTTTGAAGACTTCTGCTTCAACTCAAGATGTGGGTGAAATGAAAGATTTTGCTTCAGCGTTTCTCGTTCATCCACGTACTGTTTGGAAATTTCATTCAGAGAGTAACTATTGAACAAGCTCCAGCTGCAATAAACCTGCATCTTTCCACTATGTGCAGGCCATCGGTTGCCCAGTAAAAGTGACGCATGGGGTTGAGTTGGCCAGCACTACTCACATATTCTTCTGTAGAGCAGTCTCCAACTCTTTGGTGAACAAACTCTTCTCTCCAATCTGTATTAAACAAACAAAAAAGGCTTCTGATTTAGTGTGATTTTAAGTCACATGCAAGGGGTTTTTGTACAGTAGCAACATAACCCAAATTGATGTTGAAAGTCAGCATGGGCTGTAGTTTATCACTACCATACGATACCTTTAGTTTAAGTCATTATACAGTAAATATATGTGTAGACAAAACACTTCTGAGCAATAACTATAAAGTAATCAAATGAAAAAACTGTCAAAAAAGAATAAGCACAAACTAAATGTGCCTTCATGTGCCACGTGATGACATCTTTTTATGACCCAGTACAAACTAGTTTGTGATGTGTCGTTGGTAAATCAAGGACCCCTGATACATGACAACCTTTCAAATTGAACTTCACAAAAATTCAGGATTCGGTCAGCGCCTTCTGATGTGATGACATAGTCTTTTGCTGCAATTTCTGGCAACCAACTCCAGTCACAAAATCCTCAAAGATTGAAATGCTGTCATGGGTGACTTGACGGGAGAAGTCAGCGTATCTTAAGATTTCAGCCCAGTGAGCAATTACAATTAGAAGCAGAAAAAGAACAAGCATTTCATCTTAACACGAACAGCTTCACGCCCCAAGCACAAACTGTAATCTCCCTCTGCACATCTGCCAACATTTATTGACAAGTTATCAAACAGTTAGCCACGATGTACTCTCTAAAAACTAACTTCTTGACACGTTTGATGACAACTATGACAGTTAAGAATGCAAAGAAAGTCAAATCGGGTCATCAATGCTTGATCCCTCCATCCATTCTTTTACCGCCAATGCTTGATGTTATTCGACTTTCATTTATGAACTGCTTCACACATGAAAAATGAAACAGGGAGTCAAACACTGCACCTGCTATATGCAAAATACCAATGGATGGGGAACTATTTGATATTTTAATTAAGAAAAAAAGTATTTTATTTAGGGGCAGGCAGCCTGGTGGTCGACTGGTTAGCACGTCGGCCTCATAGTGCAGAGATGCTGGGTTCTAGTCCGGCTCCAGCCTTCCTGTGTGGAATTTGCATGTTCTCCCCGTGCCTGCGTGGGTTTTCTCCGGGTACTCCTGTTTCCTCCCACATCCCAAAAACATGTATGGCAGGTTAATGGAACACTCTAAATTGTCCCAAAGGGAGATGCGGATGGTTTTTCGTCTGTGTGTACCCTGTGAAGGGCTGGCAACCAGTTTAGGGTGTCCCGCGCCGACTGCCCGCCTAAACTTCTTAACCACTTATCGGACTGTTTGTATCCTGGACTGTTCACATATCCCTTGCCTTACAGGCAGCATCTGACAAGCAAGCGAGCTTCAAGAGTTCACACCTTCTCATTTTGCCATTTGGAAACGGATCGCGTTGAGGACTTTTTCATGTGCACGCTGATGACGAGCCTTACCTTCGATAAAGCCGTGTCAAGAATTTTGTCCCCAATTGTTGACATGGCCACTGAAAGAGAGAAGAGAGTACAAGTCGGTAAATAACTTGTGAATGCGAATCCTTGTCTGCTAATTCATCTGGCCAACCAAACCATTTTCGAGACAGTACAGTTGTCCTCATTATACCCGCAGCTGAGCTAGAGTCGACAGCTAACATTGGATGAGAGGTGGGTTGCACCCTGGACTGGTCGCCGGACCATGAGAGTCGTGTCTTTCCTGTTACTCTGTCCGCGCCCACTGTGACGATTTGCCATCATTTTTCATATCTCTTTGCTGTCATTATTACCATATTCACCATCGCATCATTTGGACACATCTGCTACTCATATTTTGCTGTCATACTCGAGTAACGTCGGTAACCAGTGACAAATTAGTGATAAGTTCATGAAATGACTGTCACTTGTATTTGGGTTTGCTTTTGTGCAGCTTTGCCTTGGCTCTTTCTGGTGGCATCTTGGTGCTAAGAAAACAAATTGGAGTTGAGGGGCTTCATTCGGACAAAAGTGGTTCCATCTTGTGACAGCCAAAGGACATTATAACCCCTTTTTGAGAGACGTCAATTACTTTTGCAATTTGTGGCAAGTCTCGGTCCTTATCCCCTCCGACACAAACAACCACACTGTCTGCACATAGGTCCGGCGCTTCTATCTAACATTAAATAGTAAACAAAACAAAAATAACAACAACAACAATAAAAAATACTAATATTCATGAGGGACATAAAGGTTCGAAGTGATGATTCTTACCAATTTCCAAAAGGATGTCAGGGTGAAGCTCTTTAAGTTTTTCTGCAACACTGTCCGTCTGAATGCGAGCCAACTATAAGAACACGATGCTTTGTATGAGTTTTTAAATGCATCATACGTTTTAGACTTGTATGAAACGGAAACAGTGCACGGTGCTGGCTGTCATACAATCACTACCTAGAATGGAAATATTCAAATTAAACATTACATTACACGTCCAACATCTAATGCCCCAAAATCTGATGGGTGAACTTACTGTGAAATAGTAAAGACTCCCCAAATTCAGTGTGATATGGCCAAACCTATTAAGCACATAATAACTACATGTACTGCAACACACACTTATTTTACTACCATAATCAATGAATCCGTTAATTATCTTCAAGATTATTTTGACAGTGCAGAAAATGAACAATGATAAAGTAAAATTATGATACAGTTACTGGTTAAGTTCAGAATATGTCAGAAAATAAGCAAAAATGTCAATCATTATTTTTCTAAGTATTTTGTAAAAGCAGATGCTTGGAAATGTCTGATTATGGGTATGTTCGGAAAACAATCTGCCGCATGTGCCCTACTAGTGGTAGTAAACTAGATATAAAGTAATAAATAATTGCGTACAAGTAGGTGGCACAAGTCTTGGAAAAACATTATTGGTGAGACACTATCGTTTTACTAGTATGATCTAGTCATTTTACTAGTATGTTAATTGTCTTACAAAGTAAGGACGAAGTGGGTACTAGTACATGGACCTCGAGATGGATATCAAAAAAGCATTCAAACTGTGTTCCATGGTTAAATATATAACTCAATCCATGCAATACTGTACCTGACTCTTGCGTGTTCCGATCCGGATGAGACGGCTGACTCTTCCATCCCCATTCTACAACATTAAGAAAGAACGTTTAAAAATCCACACACCTTCGCAGATGTTGCATCAATACACCTCATCTATAAACCACAATCTGACTTAACCGTGATGTACTTGAATTGTCCTTCCTCCATAATTCTGCTTGTGAACTGGAGAATCTATTGTGCCTGCCTGCTGTCTCGTAGAAAGGACCTGTGCTGAAAGCCTCAAGATGGTGAACAGTAGTCTTGTTAAGAAGACAAGCCCTCATTCACAGAACCTCCGCCCTGATGCATCCCTGTTGCCGAGAGATAAGGGCCGGTCTCTTGAGTCCGTTAGACGAAGCAGGGAGGGGCAGATCAGTGTATAAGGTGTGGTCCAAAGCGTTTTAATACATAAAGTATCAGTTACTGTATTTCTGAATGTTTACCAATAAGACAAGACAGGTTCATACAAACGAGAACATGGAAAAAAGCTGTTTGATCAATTATTACTTTGTAAAAAAAATAAAGCGTCCTCCGCACAAACATTAGCTGTCCGTCATTCAACTTTATAGAAAACTAAACTTGAATAAGACAAAGTTGATTAGTTTTGAGTAAATCTCGATCGCTTCCTCGTTAATAAAACGATTCATCATGCACAAATTAAATGCAGGTGTCCATTGTATTACGTACGTAAATACATTATAGTTTTTCATTATGGTTTTACTGTTACTGTTATTCAAGCCAAGTACGCGATATATTCACAAATTCCAAAAACTTCGTAATCAACTTTTTTGATACCGCCCCTCTCGATCTCAAGGTTCATTGTTGAGCTCGTAATCGATGACAGACATCAACGTTGGCCAATTGGAACGCCGCCTGTAGAGTTTACGCGGAAATACTACCTGCTCAACCCATTCGACAATGGCTATGCTTAACGCGTGGCTCAAGATTCAAAATTCAAGATGTATTTATCATTTACTCAGTAATAATAAAGAGGTAACACACAGGCAATCGAATTCTTGCTTTGCTAGTTTCCCTCTACTTAAAAAAAGGTGTTAGCGCGTGGTGATTTATATAAAACTTACCGTATAGTTCGCCTCTTCCGTCATAGCATGGGCCTGATTATCTGTGTTTATTTTCCTAAAATTGCGGCGCGTTTAGCTGTACCCAGAGTCAATTATGACAGGAAATCCTTCAAAAGTCCGGCGCTCATTTTGCATGGCTCCTCTTGACCGAGAAATGTGACGTCGTTTAATGATGTGTCGTTCGCGAAGGAACCGGCCCTTAGAGCCGGCTCTTTGAAGTGAACGACGGGAGCCGACTTTTTTTTATCCTGTTTTCTCCCCTCCTTCGGTTAAAGCCGCACGTGATTGGGAAAGATCCGTGGTAGGAGAGGGAGGGGAGGGTTACACACACACAAACACAAACACACACACACGCACACGCTGCAGTGAGAGAGAAGGGGGAGGAGAGACACAACAGCAGCACCTGTGAGCAGCACACGAACAGGAGAGACAGGGATACGAGAGAGAGCTCGATAGCGCTACAGAGAAAAAACAACACGGTGGAAAGTGGAAAGGCGAGAAAATGGATAGGAAATGCAGTGAAATTTGGACTAATTTGAACTTAATTGATAGTTCAAAGGCAGTGTGTAGACTGTGCAAGGTTAAAATATCCAATATAAAATTTTAATTCATAATTTGTTGCGTGGTAATCAAAGCGCACTTGTGTTATTTTACTGTAAATATTTAAAAGCTTCTAAATATACAACAATCAGAGATTGGAACTTTTTGTTGACCCTTTTTGTTCTTCTACTTTGTAATTTATTTTTTGTAACACTCCCATGTTGAATATGTTCAGAAGAATATAAATCAAGCCATATAAATAATAAATATTTGATACACTGTATATATTTTTTTTACATTAGTAATTCATTTTACACATAATTTTGCATTATTTTGGTAGTAAATTAAGCAACAAAAAAAACAGAGGAGCCAATCGGGAGCCAAAAGGCTGGCTCTTTTTAGTGAGCCGAGCCAAAAGAACCGGCTCTCTAAAAAGAGCCGGAATTCCCATCACTAACGTCGTTATTGAAGTGTCTCGAGGTCATTTCCGTGTTTCATGTTTCACTCACGGACGTATATATGAATTGACTATCAATGCCTCTTACCCGCCATCTTACGTTGCCAATTCATAAGCGTGCCTAACTTGAAGCCATTGGTTTCGCTGCTTCTCCTATTTTTCGTCTCTACGGCGAAAATGAAAAAAAATGTATAGCATACGGTTTAAAGCAATAAGTACATTATCTCTGCGTTCTGCAAAAATGTGTCTGCATCATGTTTTCAAAACCATCAACAATTGAATGAAAAGCAAACCCTACTTTTGTTATTGTTGCTGTTTTTGTAATCAGTGGATTTGATTTGTCGTGGTGAAGAAGGAGCTGAGCCAAAGGGCGAAGCTCTCAATTTACCGGTCGATCTACGTCCCAACCCTCACCTATGGTCACGAGCTATGGGTCGTGACCGAAAGAACGAGATCCCGGATACAAGCGGCTGAAATGAGTTTTCTCCGCAGGGTGTCCGGGCTCTCCCTTAGAGATAAGGTGAAAAGCTCAGTCATCCGGCAGGGGCTCAGAGTCGAGCCGCTTCTCCTCCACATCGAGAGGAGCCAGATGAGGTGGCTTGGGCATCTGATTCGGATGCCTCCTGAGCGCCTTCCCGATGAGGTGTTCCGGTCATGTCCCACCGGGAGGAGACCCTGAGGAAGACCCAGGACACGCTGGAGAGACTATGTCACCCAGCTTGCCTGGGAATGACTCGGGATCCCCCGGGGAGAGCTGGAAGAAGTAGCTAGGGAGAGGGAAGTCTGGGCTTCCCTGCTAAAGCTGTTGCCCCCGCGACCCGGCCCCGGATAAGCGGTAGATGATGGATGGATGGATGGATGGATGGATTTGATTTATTATTAACAAGAACGACGCAAATAATTTATGTGATGGGTAATATATATGGGCAATGCAAATCTGCTGGTGTTAATTCAGCGCCACAGGGTATTAATGTTAACGACCGACAGAGTCTCTATATGAATCCACAGTAACAAGTGTTAAAATAACATTTTATAATGTGTTAAAAATTCAGCACCCAACAGTGTGTTACGCAAACAAAATATAGTCTTGTCAGTGCAGGAATAATGACACTATTGAGTGTATAGAGTTTAAGAAATGTATATGTCCACCCAAACTCCATACTGTGTGTGTAAATAAGACAAATTAAAAAAAAAAATATTCAAAAAAATTCTCTTTATTAAGTCCATTTCAGCAGTTCATTAAAAACACATGTAAGGGATGTTTTTTATTGTCATCATTTTCATGTAAAAACGGCCCATCGTGCCACTAACAAAATCAGGTCACCATTAACAGTTAAAAAAAAAAAAAACATTAATTCTAAATGAATTCGGTTAATTTTTTAAAACATATAGTATTTGTGGTAAAAAAGAAATGCCTTATTGTGATGAAGACGATAATGTTCCTGAAATTAGGGAATTCATTTTCAGGATCTACCCATACAAACATCCCATTCAGTTTTTTTTTTACCCAGGAGATAGTGGTCACACTAGACTTTAAAATTTGACAATTGCACGTGATCTGGACAGTATAGCTCTCTGTGCGTGAACGTTGCAAGGCGAATTATCCAACGGTCAATTGTCATTTTAGAAGTCCTTAAATTGTCTGTGTTCAAATGAGGAACAGGTATGCAGCAGGCAAAACCGGAACACCACTGCTACCTGCTGGACACTAAACAGAACGGAATCGTGACAGGCACACACATTAATCACCCGGGATCACAATCAAAACTAGGGACAATTCAGAGTGGTCCAATAACCTGCTGTGCATGTTTTTGGAATGTGGGAGGACACCAGAGTATCGGGAGAAACCCCACGCAGGCACAGGGATAACATGCAAATCAGACACCATGGTAATCAGTTAAAAGGTGTGGGGTGGTCTCTGCAGGTCAGGGATGAGATGCTGCCCCATGTGGTGGAATTCAAGTATCTTGGGGTATCGTTCATGAGTGAAGAAAGAATGAACCAGGAGATCGCTGAATTGATCTGTCGTGATAAAGAAGGAAGTGAGGTGAAAAGGCAAAGCTTATCAGTTGATCTATTTTTCTACCCTCACAAGTTCGGGACCGTGAAAGACCAAGATCGCCGATATAAGCAGATATAAGCGGCGGGAACGAGTTTTCCAAGGTGTGCGGGTTGTCCTAAATAGATAAGTGAAAAGCCTGGTCATTTTGGAGGGCCTCAGAGTCAAGCCACTGCTCATCCACATCAAGACGAGCCAGGCTTGGGCATCTCAATAGGAGGCCTCCCTGGTGAGGTGTTCCAGGCACGTCCCACTGAGAGGAGGGCTCAGGGGTGAAGAAGCCGGCACTACTGATTTTGAAGGCCCTGTACAGTTTGGATTGACCTAGCAAATAAAGGCAGAAACCTGATTTTTAAAATTCAATATCCACATGCAATGGAAGTAGTGTAGCCAAGAGTGATAATAATAATTAATAATAATAATAATAATAATAATAATAATAATAATACCGATGGGCGGCCCGGTAGTCCAGTGGTTAGCACGTCGGCTTCACAGTGCAGAGGTACCGGGTTCGATTCCAGCTCCAGCCTCCCTGTGTGGAGTTTGCATGTTCTACCCGGGCCTGCGTGGGTTTTCTCCGGGTGCTCCGGTTTCCTCCCACATTCCAAAAAACATGCATGGCAGGCTGTTTGGACGCTCTAAATTGTCCCCAGGTGTGAGTGCGAGCGTGGATGGTTGTTCGTCTCTGTGTGACCTGCAATGGGCTGGCAACTGATTCAGGGTGTCCCTCGCCTACTGCCCGAAGACGGGTGGGATAGGCTCCAGCACCCCCCACGACCCTAGTGAGCATCAAGCGGTTCAGAAAATGGATGGATGGATAATAATAATACATTTTATTTGTAAGCGCCTTTCACAGCACTCAAGGACACTTTACAACCAAGAGCAAATAATAAAACCACAGTTAAAATTATAAATAAATGATGCTACAAATCAAATAAAATAGGCTGTTTCGAATAAGTACATTAAATTTCATGAAACAAATCAAATTTAGATTTTAAATGTAGATGTTTCTGATAGTGGAATATGGGGTGAACTGTACGTATCACTGACACAACTCCACACACTCCAAACTAATAATAATAATAATAATAATACATTTTATTTGTGGGCGCCTTTCTAGAAACTCAAGGACACCTTACAACAAGCAGTTAAAATCACGAGTACAATGTTAAAAACTACATCAAACAAGATAAGAAAAAATACAACAAAAATAAATAAATAAAATAAAATAATGGCTTTATGGTCTGCTTGTCGAAACAGATGTGTTTTGAGGCGGGATTTGAAATGTGTTAATGAGGCTGTATTACGAAGGTCAGCGGGGAGTGAGTTCCATAGCTGGGGAGCAGAGCGACTGAAGGCTCTATTTCCCATGGTGACGAGGCGAGCAGGGGGGACAGAGAGGAGGACAGAGGAGGAGGAACGAAGAGAGCGGACAGGCGTAGGAATATGGATGAGGTCAGATAGGTATGGAGGGGCTAGGTCATGAATGGATTTGAATGTGAGGAGCAGGATTTTATATTGAATGCGGTGTAAAATGGGGAGCCAGTGGAGATGTTGAAGGACAGGTGTAATATGGTTTATGTATGGCGTGAGTGTGATAATGCGGGCGGCTGAATTTTGGACCAGCTGAAGCTTATGGAGGGTTTTTTGGGGGAGACCAAACAGAAGGGAATTACAGTAGTCGAGTCGCGAGGTGACGAGGGTGTGTACAAGTATAGCAGTGGACTGAGGAGTGAGAGAAGAGCGGAGCCGGTGGATGTTTCGAAGATGATAATATGCAGAACGAGTGATGTGGTTGATATGTGAGGTGAAGGAGATGTATGTGTATAATATAATATAATGTATAATGTATAATCAGTGGCAACTTCAGCAGGGCTCAGGAAGTGAAACTTGCATCTTTGCAACCGACAGACATTTCAATTTTTGTTGTTGTAAAAACTGGCAGAAAGTTCCAAAAGTTAACAGATTAAGAGCCTTTAGAAGAGGTAATTTGAAGTTTGTTACTCTCACCCCAAAAAGAAATGTAATAACCTTAGTCGTTTGTCAGTGCAAGGATCAACGGAGTACGAAGGCACACGTCACAGTTTTGCAGTGTGGGTTGGTCCCGCGCTGTACTTCCGGTGGAGACGTGGCTCTGCACTGCTGCCATATTGACGCCAGGCAAGCTAACAACCATACATTTTCAAGCGAGCTGTACTCTCTTACCTTGTCTATTCGGAGTAATTAAAATAACTCAAGCAAAAACAACAAAGAAGGTGAAGGCCGACATTCTATAGAAAGAGAAACAAAAATGGTAAGTAAGAATCGTCAGACCCATAAAGTTAAATACGTTTCGTTGGGCCTTGGCTTCAAAACATAGGCTAAGCAGGTAGCTGGCTAATTCGAGACAACAGTTGGGTCTCTGAAAGAGAAATTATACAATACATTTTGGAGTGATTTTCGTTGAGCTGTCATTTTTGACACAAATTTAATTCCAGTCATTAAAACGGATTGTTGTGACTGAAAGGACGACACTGTTGTGTTCAGGCTGTGCTGACGTGAACTAGCTCCCTTCTGTCTTCAGCAGGAGCCATGCTAACGTTGCCTGCTGCCAGTGTGCAGGTTCCTCTCCAAAAGCTTTTCAAGATAACGCCACAGTAGTTTCGAGTCCACAACACTAACTTTCGTTGTCTTGTGATATTGTTTTATTTGTATTTATCGCGATTTGCTACTTTACCGTTGAGCCATCAAAGGCCTTCTCTATAAAATCGAATCAGTCAAAGTGGATTTTTGGCCGTTTGTATAACTTCTCATACTGGCATTTCCTGATGTAGAAAATAACTGCTGGTATGTTTAATACTCTCTGATTTGAATGCTTCTTTACCCATATACCTTATAATTTGTCTCAATTATTTATATTATTTCTTGCAGTTTGAGATTTTTCAAAGTTCTGACAGTGTGTCAGCTCAGTGTTGTATATTTCATACAGTATGACTCATCGTGTCATCTTCAGGTGCTGTTGGCAGCGGCGGTGTGCACCAAGGCTGGCAAGGCCATTGTGTCGCGGCAGTTTGTTGAAATGACACGGACACGAATTGAAGGCCTCCTTGCTGCATTTCCAAAACTGATGAACACAGGGAAGCAACATACCTTTGTGGAAACGGACAGCGTCCGTTATGTGTACCAGCCGCTGGAGAAGCTCTACATGGTCCTCATCACCACCAAGAACAGCAACATCCTCGAGGACCTTGAAACACTCAGACTCTTCTCTCGTGTGGTAAGCCTTGTGTTGTGAGAAAGATTACAATTACCGTGGCGTTGCGTGCCCCCATCAATTTTAAAAGTTCGGGACTATACTGGATGTTCTCACCTAGGATATGACTATCCAGAGAGGTTCGTAAGATGTCACATTTAACTGGGGCTGAACAATGAATCAAATTCACATCAAGTTGTGAACTTGATATCGCCAAATAGTAGAAAGCAAATCTGAAATTGCAAAGGCTGCACTTTGGGGGTAAAACACTCTGCTTCATTTCAGTCGATTGATATGTACCGTATGTGTATTTTATTTATTTACTTATTCAGTCAGATAGTGTTGAGACAAGTTCAGAGTTTCATTGTTTTATGAAACATGAAAGTTGACGTGCTAAAGTCACAGATTCTTCTGCTTTGTTGTTGTAATCTGAATTATGACTTCCTGATTTAGCTTTATGCTCCATTTATTTGGGGCATGTCCTGATCTGATATCACCCTAAAAAAACATATCAGTCTACATCCAAAATCTCATGTAGTCCATTCCAGACTCCCCTCTTTTAGTCTTATGCAGCTGAAGTAAACTTGAATTGTTATTTTGCATATCAAAGAGTATAATTCATTTTGATTGACTTGATTAGGGTTATTTCCCAGGGCCCTATAATCCAGTTTGTACTAATTTTCAATGTCTATTTATAAATGGGTATATATTTTATCATGTCGGGTGGTCGATTGGTTAGCACGTCGGCCTCACAGTGCAGAGGTGCAGGGTTTGATTCTGGCTCCGGTCTCTGTCTTGTGTTCTCCCTATATCTGCGTGGGTTTTCTCCGGGTACTCTGATTTCCTCCCGAATTCCCAAAAGATGCATAGCAGCCTGATTGAACACTCCAAATTGTCCCTCGGTGTGAGTGTGAGGGCAAATGGTTGTTCGTCTATGTGTGCCCTGCGATTGGCTGGCAACCAGTTCAGGGTGTCCCCCGCCTACTGCCCGAAGACAGGTGGGATAGGCTCCAGTATTCCCCGTGACGGATCAGAAAATGGATGGATGGATGGATGGATGGATGATTGCCTCATACCTATTGTTGTCACTTGATCAAGTTATGAAAGCAGCTATCATTGCTGCTGATGTCAAATCGGCTTGCTATTGGTATCGGACAGTAATCTCAGCTGCATCATGTATGTTTTGAGTGAAGGAAGATGCACAGTAGCCGATATGTTTTTGTATAAACAAATGTCACTCTAAATAGGAGGCATAGTTTTGCATTGCACTTAATTGAACGGTGTTTGGTTTTTTTTTTCTTCTTTCTTCTTTCTACCCACATTCTTGCTGCTGTAGGCTGTAAATTTCCCCAGTGTGGTACAAATAAAGGATATCTCAACAAAAATGTTTGACAGAAATGATAAAAACATTCAAAATCTGCTCTATTGTAATTTTCAGCACGTTTCTAGTCCAGATCTCTAAAGTAAAAATTGAAACGCGGGACTGTATTGTCAAAAACAAATCACGAGTGATATGTCTTCAATACATTATATCCATCCATCTATTTTCTGAACCGCTTATCCTCAGTATTATACTTGAAATCTTATTTGGCAACTCCTCCCCGCTGACACAAACCACAATATGCCATTTCCGGTCCTTCTTAGCTGTTTGTCGCATTATTTTGTATAATTTTCTCTCCAGGCATCTCTTAAATTAAACTTCTATTTTGCTGTTCAGTTGGAAAGCCCCCTCGTTGTCATGTTTCTTGCCAGCCATCTGTGAAATGTGTACCCAAGCACTCAATAATGGAAACATTATTAAGGAGAGATACCGACGCTCGTTCCTACCGACTGCTGTCAGGCTGATGAATAAAAAATAACAATCATAATAATAATAATTAAATGATGTGAAGGAAAATTGTAAATAGTACTGCGATTTATCCATTGTGTTCATATTGTATTTATTAGAAAGATGTTTGTTGTTGTTTTTTTTCCCCCTCTTTCTCCTTTCTTCTTTCTACATACATTCTTGCTGCTGGAGGCTGTAAATTTCCCCAGTGTGGGACGAATAAAGGATATCTTATTCAGTTTAGTTTAGCCATTAGCATGGTATGCCAGTTTTTTGTTAATTTCTCCTCGTAATCCCTTTGTGAGAACAGTACTTTTAAGAAGTGAGAACAGTACTTTTAAGAAGTGTCGCATATTCTCCGTCAGCTAACTACTGTGGCGTGGCAAAGATCTTGCCTCGATCTGCAGACCAAGTGACGTAAGCACGCGTGTCCAACCTGTTGAACGTCTCTACCAATTCAGTTCTTGTGAAAACGTACAAATATCCGATTATCATTTTTGCAATTTATTCTGTTTTGATGAAGCACAAAGTGCAGATTTAGACTCACAGTCATGTGAAAATTGTTCTTTTGAGCCTTGTGGAGTTTGACGGTGTTTGGAATACCCAGCTTGACTTGATTGCCCCCCCCCCCCACCACCTTTTTTTTCATTAATGCATTTTGTGGGTTTGTTGTTGCTTAATTCTAATGTCTCTTTTATGTTCATTGACTGTTTTAATGTTGCACCATACGTTTGTCATGTATAATCCATCCAACATTATTGTTCAGTAAATCGACATTATTTATGCCTTTTTTGTGCACTTTACTCAAAGCAGATTCAACAAAATACAACTGACAAAATTATCTGAAGTACGTTCTCAAGAGTTTGCACGCACATTGAGCAGAGATGGCATCTGTTTATGGTTTCATTGGAAGAGAATGTGCTTCTGTATGTCACCAATGCAAAGATAAAATCACAAGTTATTAGAGGAAAAAAAAGATGAGTCATAAAAAGAATGTATTTCTGGCTAGAGTAAGAAGAAAACAGATAAATTGTGTGCATGAATACAGACTGTTCTGAACCAAAACTTTTAAAACGTGAGACACGCCACCCACTCATGACAAGGGGAAAAAATGGCAAGTAAATTGCAAGTATGTTCTAACTGCTGTTATAGTGTGTGGTCTACTCAAGATAACAAACACACACACAGATAATTGGGAACAATCGCGAATCTCCTCCCTCAAACCAGATGTCTGCCATGGTGTTAAGACTGACCTGTGAGATACAGCATGGTGCCTGCGGGCATTCTGACTCGTGGGGGGGGGGGGGGGGATATATATATACAGTATACTGTATATAATAATTATAATATGTTGTTGGAATATAACCAGAAGCAAGGCGAACTGTTAACTTATATGGCAGTTGTCCAGGACCCAATGAATTAGGATTTCATGTCAAATATTATTTTATCCTATCACGTATTTTCACGACCATACGGCCCACCGCATCAAGTCGGTTTCTGTATTTAACACATACATAGCACGCACTGCATTATTGGATGCAGGCATGGTAAAATGTACACTAGCTGAAACATGTGCGGTAGTGTGCATGCACGCTTGAGTATGTTTTTAAAAAGGTAGCACGAGCAAAACTGAATTTGGTGATACTTTATTGAAGTACAGTAATTAACACTACACTCACATTATTTTTTGAATCAATCCTCGTCCTCATGAAGTCAAGATGGCGCCCGAGTCTGCAGCATTTTCAGCATTTTTTGGCGAAGACATTCATCAAAGAGGAGACTCTGTGCTTGGTGGTTGCGCCTTCTTTGCAGCGTGGGTATACCAGCACTGTTTTTGACTGGGAGGAATGTCGGCGCCATTTGACTGTCGTTGCTGGACAGTCCCGGGGCACTTATGTCTTGCGCCTGTAATGGGCAGGATTTTTCACAGCCCCGCTCTATTCAGCGGAGAGATCGGTGCTGTTGAACGGTCTGCGGCTGGATGGATGTAAGTCTTGAGGAGCCGACGATGAGAAGAAAGGAGCGTTAGCGCTGAGTGCCGATGCGGATTTGGAACTGGGAGTCGCGGCTTGGAGTTTGAAGTGGATTACGTGGGACAGGAGAAGTGAACAAATCTCTTTTCGTCAATGGACGCTACAGCTTCGTGTTTGCTTTCAAAACTTAGCTTGTAGCAGACGTGTGCACATTTTCAGCATCTATAACTGTTTTAGACAACAAATGTATGCAGAAAAGTGGTGGGTGAAGATTGCGCGACTGTCTGTGTCCTATGTGTTGTGTTGTGTGCGAGAGTGGCTGCCTTTCCAGCAGCTCCTATATTTTGTTGTTCTATTTCTTCCTTTCATAACTTTGCTGCTGTGAATTGGGATTTCTCCATTGCGAGACTAAAGGTTTTCTTATCTTTTTTCTTATCCACAAATCCATCAAAGTCCTCAACTTTGTCTGAATTGAACAGCTGGGCAAGTTCTCATTGAACATGCTGCACCACAGTAGTCCTTGCGTGGAATGGATAGTTGGCGGCGTTTCATCAAATGAAAGAAATAAGACAGACTTTGAAAATGCTGGATTTTCATTTCTTCTGCAAGCATTTTTGCCCACAGTCATATGGTGACTGTGGTGACGCTTGTCCCGGCCGGCTGTTCTGTGACCGTGAATCCATTAAGTACTCGAGTTGATCTTTCAAATCGGGCCACCCCGCCCCTTTTCCGCGGAAACTCAGCTTTGTCTTCTTGACTTGGCGAAGCCCGTTCTCCTGCTTCCTCCACTTGCGAACGAACCATGCATTTGTTACTCTTAAATTCTCTTGCGGCTGCTCGATTGACATGTTCCTCCGCGTAACTGATCGCTTGAAGTTTGAACTGTGCTTCGTAAGCATTAGGGATGTGAATCTCAGCACTGAGGACGATTCGATACACATCACGATCCACTGCCAGCGATGCGATACTTAAACGATACATGGAATTTTCTGGCGATGCGATACGTTTCACCGTCGTCACGATGCGATACGATTCGATACACATTAAGTTCAAATCAATGCGATCCGATACGATACAATGCAATTTGTTGCGATATTGTGCAATTAAACATGATGCAAATAAGCAAAGAAAAAAAGCTTTTAAAAAGATGGAATTCAGTATGGTATTACAAAAAGGATACCACTTTATTCCTTATAAAGAGTAGAACTTGTAAAACAACTTATTTAAGCCCTTTCACAATTGGGTTTTGTGCAAAGAAAATGTAAACAATTTGGCACCTGAGACTCACAGCTGTTGCTATAGTGTAAACACAGACTCTCACTGAGTGTCTTATATGAAATATTCATATATACAGTGCCCTCCATAAGTATTGGCACCCCTGGTTGAGATGTGTTTTTTAGCTTCCAATTATTTTATTTTTTTTCTAAATAATATGGGACCTTAATGGAAAAAAAGAGAAAAATCCAACCTTCAATACAAGTGCATTTATTCAGTGGGGAAAAAATCCCACATAAAGAAATAATTATTTGACATCAAATCACCTGTTCCACAATTATTGGCACCCTTAACAATTCCCAGGAAATAAATATAATTGAAGCATTTCTGTCATTTCTACAGTAGTTTACAAAGTTTACCAGAGTATGTAGGAACATTTAATTAGTAATTCATCACTTCCTGTCTCCCTGGGGTATAAATATGACGTGACACCGAGGCCATTTCTCTTATCCACTCTTAAACATGGGAAAGACAAAGGAACACAGCATACAAGTGAGGCAGATGTGCGTCGACCTTCACAGGTCAGGCAGAGGCTACAAGAAGATTGCCACTCAACTGCAGCTGCCCATATCCACTGTGAGAGGAATAATTAAGAAGTTCAAAACAACTGGAACAGTGGTAAACAAGCCTGGACGAGGAGCCAAGTTTATTTTGCCACCACGCACAGTGAGGAGGATGGTAAGAGAAATCAAAAGATCTCCAAAGCTCACTGTTACAGAATTACAACAAATGGTAGCATCCTGGGGTCACAAAGTCTCCAAATCAACCATCAGGCGCTGTCTACACGCCAACAAGCTGTTTGGGAGGCATGCACGGAGAAAACCTTTCCTCACTCACAATCATAAACGCAAGCGTCTGGAGTTCGCCAAGCGGTATTGGGGCTTCAACTGGGACCGTGTGCTTTGGTCAGATGAGACCAAGATTGAGCTTTTTGGCAACAAACACTCTAAGTGGGTCTGGCGTACCACGAAAGATGCGCATGCTGAAAAGCACCTCATACCCACTGTGAAGTATGGGGGTGGGTCAGTGATGCTGTGGGGCTGTTTCGCTTCCAAAGGCCCTGGGAACCTTGTTAGGGTGCATGGCATCATGAATGCTTTGAAATACCAGGACATTTTAAATCAAAATCTGTTGCCCTCTGCCCGAAAGCTGAAGCTGGGTCGTCACTGGGTCTTTCAGCAAGACAATGACCCTAAACATATGGCCAAATCTACACAGAAATGGTTCACCAGACACAAAATCAAGCTCCTCCCATGGCCATCTCAGTCCCCTGACCTCAACCCCATTGAGAACCTGTGGGGTGAGCTGAAGAGGAGAGTACAGAGGAGAGGACCCAGGTCTCTGGATGATTTAGAGAGATTCTGCAAAGAGGAATGGCTGAAGATCCCTCTTTCTGTCTTTTCCCATCTTGTGAAACATTATAGGAGAAGATTAGGTGCTGTTTTGTTGGCAAAAGGGGGTTGTACAAAATATTAACACCAGGGGTGCTAATAATTGTGACACACATTATTTGATGTCAAATAATTATTTCTTTATGTGGGATTTTTTCCCCACTGAATAAATGCACTTGTATTGAAGGTTGGATTTTTCTCTTTTTTTCCATTAAGGTCCCATATTATTTAGAAAAAAAATAAAATAATTGGAAGCTAAAAAACACATCTCAACCAGGGGTGCCAATACTTATGGAGGGCACTGTATATATATATAGAATCTATAGCGCAAGATGTCCACCCATCCACTGCAAGTGCAACTCTTTGCGCACTGTTCAGCGACACAGTAATCTCACTTCTCACTTTGTTGTACACATCGGGAATATGTTTGTAAGTGAACACAGACCTGTCTGGTATTTTATACCTGGGTTCCAAAACGTGAACGAGTTGTCTGAAACCCTCGTTGTCCACCACGCTAAGGCTGGAGGTCTTTGCATATGAAATAAGCAGTGGCCTTAGTTATAGCCATTGCGCGGTCACAGTGAGTTGCAAGGGGACTCCCAAAATAAGAGGCAATTTTTTTCTGATCCTGACCTGGTTTAACAAGAGTTTCTCCGGTGTCCGACGAGGAACTCCCGCTTCCCCGCGGGAGGGAAACTTGTCGGTGATCTGGTGCCATCGGTTTAAGTGGGTCTGCATATTTGTGGTGCTGCCGTTGTATGGCTTCTTAGTGCGACATTCCTTGCAAATTACGGAGGTTTTATCAAGCTTTCCGTCTTTCTTTTCGAAGCCGTAGTATTTCCAAACATAAGATTTGAATGTTGCGGCTGCATTACATATAGTAGTTTCCTTGCTGCTGCGTGCGCTAACTTCCATAATGTTTCGCTCGTTGTGTACTGGACTGTATGTGACGCACGGCTACCGTCCGTATTCAACACAAAACGCAAAGCAATGATGGTGCATTCATTGCGCCTAGGAAAGGGCAGATATGTGACATTTAACATGAATAAAACGGCGATTGAATCGGATTTTACCGATACCCATCAATGCATCGTGATGAATCGCGATTTCACCCGTCAATCGCGTCGTACCCAGTGAATGAGCCGATGCACTCGGATCGCGCACGTGCGCATCGATGTATCGATTAATATCGATTATTTTCCACACCCTTAGTAGGCATGTCTGTTCATAGGTGCCATTTTTGGGGGTCCGAAGTTGTTTAGCTCAATGTACGTGCTGGAATTATACCAACCTACTGGTGAGCTTGCCTTTGAACATGCCTTTAAAGCGTCCTCTTTCACTCCCATCCTTCCTCTTTAACATTCGCATGCCTTCCTCGGTTACGTCCGCCTTTCCTCTTTATAAGCAGCGTGGCCGCTTATCATCAGACAGTCAAGCAGGTATGCTCATCGAGGTCGCTCAGCAACAATCACAGATTTTGGAATTCAGTCCATAGATAAAGCGCCCCACATTACAAAGCGCCCCGTCCATTTTGGAGAAAATTTAAGACTTTCAAGTGCACCCAATGGTTGTGAAAATGGTATCTTGCTTAAATTATACCAGTCAAGAAACCTTTGCCTTTGTCTGAGAAACTGATGTAAAGTATCCCCTTTATGCCTCTCCAGATTCCAGAATATTGCCGTGTGCTGGAGGAGAGCGAAATATCAGAGCACTGTTTTGACCTGATCTTTGCCTTTGATGAGATTGTGGCTCTCGGCTACAGAGAGAATGTCAACCTAGCTCAAATCCGCACTTTCACAGAGATGGACTCCCATGAGGAAAAGGTTTTCCGTGCTGTCAGAGAGGTGAGTTCATCAAAGTGATTTTGGGCCTTTTCCGTCTGGGTTTATACTCCCGTTTTCCAGGTGTACAAAATGACAACCGTTTGTCTGTGTGCAACAGCAAATGACAAATATTCAGCACCGTGCTGCAGTTGGAGAATGAAATCTGCGGACCCATTGCAATTTCTTAAATTTTGGCATAAATTCATCATACAATGTCATTTGATATGATCTAAATCAGTGTTTTTCAAACTTTTTTGAGCAAAGGCACACTTTTTCATTGAAAAAAATCTCGTTATATTGTTACTATAACCGTTTTTAACATTGAAGAATGACGCTTTAACAGCTTGAATTGGAATCAAATGAACACAAAGAAAAAAGTATTTTATTATCTTTCATATTTATTGTTTCACTGTCGTCCTGCATTCATTCATTCATCTTCCGTACCGCTTGATCCTCACTAGGGTCGCGGGGGGTGCTGGAGCCCATCCCAGCCGTCTCCGGGCAGTAGGCGGGGGACAGCCTGAATCGATTGCCAGCCAATCGCAGGGCACACAGAGACGAACAACCATTCACGCTCACACTCACACCTAGGGATAATTTAGAGTGTTCAATCAGCCTGCCACGCATATTTTTGGAATGTGGGAGGAAACCGCAGCACCCGAAGAAAACCCACATGCGTCACAAATTCGCTTCTCTCTCGTCCAAACACAAGGCTAGCTGTTGCTGCTCCCTCGTGGTATGGGAGGGTACTACATGATTACTTACTGGGCGAAAGACCGCACAGGCATACAAATTGGATATTTTCCCGCGGCACACGCGTTGAAAAACACTGATTGTTGTACAGTTGGTGCAGAAAATCATTGAACCATTTTAGAGTGACCAGTAGCAGTGAAATTAGCGAGGATCACTATATTGCTATTGTACATTGATTAGTATTTTTTTTCAGAAACTTTGAGTTGCCATTACATTTATGACTTACCTCCAAAGCGCCTGTTTCTCTCTCTCTCTCACTATAAGGAGGGAGAGAGGGAGAGGGAGAGAGAGGGAGAGAGATCTCTAAACCCTTATCACTTACTGTAGATTTAATTATTAACAGACCTTTTCAATAACAAGTGCATTCCTATTTGTTGCAGCCAATTCACACTCATTGTCTGCTTTGTAATTGTGTAAAGTTTGTAAGAGCTGTTTTGCCAAGTCAAATTCCTGTGTCTGTGAATAAGAGTGTTTATGACTGCGATTTCCCAATCTTTATACTGACATTTCATCAACTCGCAGACCCAGGAAAGAGAAGCCAAGGCTGAGATGAGAAGAAAGGCTAAGGAGCTGCAGCAGGCGAGGAGGGATGCCGAGCGTTCTGGGAAGAAGGGACCCGCTTTTGGTGGCTTTGGCAGTGGTGGCATGACCAGCATCTCCTCAGGATCGATCATCACAGAATCCATCGTCGAGCCTGAAAAGCCCAAGATCACACCAGCTCCAGTCAGGTACACAAAATCAGAAATCCACACTTGCAGTCGCTGTTCTTTATTTATTTATTTATTTGTCCCACCGCTGCTCTTTTAAGTCGTCAAGGCTTGTTTGTTTGACAAACTAATACCCCCCCCCCCCCTTTCCAGACCAAGTGGACCAAGTAAGGCGCTGAAGCTGGGGGCGAAGGGGAAAGAGGTGGACAACTTTGTTGACAAGTTGAAGTCAGAGGGCGAAACTATCATGCCATCCTCTGGGAAGAGAGGCTCAGATGTTTCTAAAGCTCTTCCACCACCAGTGAATGTCGAGAGGTTGGGACTCATCTTGGTCGATTTAAACAAACAAACAAGCAAAGGAAAGAAACACATTATATTTTTTAAACAAAATTCCAGTGAGTGCTTTTTGAAGATGAGTAGGCTTTTTAGTCCATATTACACCACACGGTTTAAGACGTACAATGTGAACTCGGTTTCAGCAACTGCCTGACCTTTGAGTTAAGGCATTTTCAAGAGGCTACAAATGGGTGATAACCTCACTACATCTGTGCATACACTTCCAATTCCTCTGGTCTATTCTGCTTTGTTTTAAGACTCAGTGTAGATATGACCACAGAGAATCAATCCCAAGTCATGTTTAGTTTGTTTACTTTAGATATTGGTGCTATTTCTGAACAATGGCTTATTGCAGAAAGACACAAAAAAGTAGCTTGTCATTCATGTTTACACAGCAACTGTTGCTTTTAGTTCCAAAATGTATTTGCCGTCTCCATGTCCCGGTCAGCACACAATTCTTCTCTGATTTGGCTTGCCCTCTACCAGTGTACATCTTCGTGTTGAAGAGAAGATCTCGCTCACTTGCGGTCGTGACGGCGGGCTGCAGAACATGGAGGTGCTGGGCATGGTGACGCTCCGAGTCACAGACGACAAGAACGGACGCATCCGCCTAGTTCTCATCAACAATGACAGCAAAGGATTACAGCTGCAAGTGGGTTGTTTTGCAAAATCTAGGCACACACTTTAGACCATTCGTTGTCATAGAGGAAGAACGCATGCTGAACTGGATTCAAAGTTGATTTGTATTTACTAGTCGAAACTGTATTAGGTTTTTAACATATCTAACTCTTGATTTACTTTTTTTATGTCTTTGAATTGCAAAATTATAAAACATCTGTACTTTACCGTAATGCCTTAGATTCAATTCAATGGCAGCCATTTTTGACCATTTGGCTAATTTAGGAAGGCCAACAGAAAATTGTGCTCTGTCGCTATATGAGCTGTAACATCCTCCTTTCATCAGGGAAAAAATGTGTTTCTACCTTTTATCATTCTTTAGTAATCAGCAGTTGAACATTGCTTAGTTTCTGAGAAAAAGACCTTTTTGTGAAAAGAATTATTTCAAGTAGAACTTGCACTTTGATGCTATTGTTTTTGCATTTGTGATACCTCAAATATCTAAACCAGTGGTGTCAAGCTCATTTTTTGCACGAGCCACGATTTAGTCACCGTTTCATTTAGAGGGCCGTTATGACTGAAACCATGTAAAGAAGTAAAGAATAGCTGTTGATCAAACTTTTTTTAAGTTACTATCATGAGGGGTTTGGTAACAAGAAAATGATTAGAATATATTTCTTATTCATTACTTGTGAGAATAAAAAAATTTGGTAGACGTTTTTGAAAGGATCATGGAGGTTGACATGTTTGAGCTGCCGTCCCGGGCCACATAAAATGATGTGGCGGTCCGGATCTGGCCCCCGGGCTTAGAGTTTGAAACCCGTGATCTCAACAATACTTTTCTACAAAAAAAACCCACAAAAAAGAGCACTTTGCAAAATAACAGTTTAATCCAAGAAAAGAACACAGCACTGATGCATGAACAATGCATGAAGTTTTCCATGAACTTCTCACGAAAGTTGAACTTGATCTGTGTTCTCATCATCACACAGTTTTGCATGGCACTTCGCCACGAGAGATGAGTACTGTACAACATGAACACACTCACAACTATGTGTGGCTCAAGCTCTGCTCAAAGCTCACTCCTGCCATCTAGTGGTGATTTGTCATACTGAAATCATTCCCACGGCCTTGATACTACTGACTGATACTATATTTTTATGTTTTGGCATTCAATGAGATATTGAGCAGCCAGCAACAGTCATGTCCCATCATGTGCTCCTCAGACACATCCCAATGTGGATAAGAAGTTGTTCACATCGGATGCAGTGATTGGCCTGAAGAACCCCGAGAAGTCCTTTCCTCTCAACAACGACGTTGGCGTGTTGAAATGGAGACTACAGACAACCGACGAGTCACTCATACCTTTAACCAGTAAGTTCAAATGTTTAGTGTTTTATCACATTAAGTCAACCTCTTCCCGTTTTTGCTTAGTTCCATTTTAGTCCAAGAAAACATAATTATATTTGTTTAGTTTTTGTCAACAACAATGGTGAACGTTTTTGTCAGGAAAAATAATTTTACCCTTTTCTGTTTTATGTTGTGTCAACTTCAGCAATATAAATAAAGATGTATATTTATGTGCTTCTCGATTTGGGGTTTGTTTTGGTCTCGGGGGACGGGTAGCTGCAGGCTGGAGTCCGGACTCTTGCTATTATTCATTGTCAGTTGTCCATTTCATCCACAATGCTCATTTGTCACTCAGTAAACTGCTGGCCTTCGGAGAGTGGCAACAACTGTGACGTCAACATTGAATATGAGCTGCAGGAGGAGAGCCTGGAACTCAATGACGTGGTCATTACCATACCAGTGCCGTAAGTAGCTAAAATCTTATTTTGGGAGCAACACACGGGGACGTAACTGGCAGTATTAAAAATAAGACTTGGCCATATCTTTCCGAAAAATAATTTGGGATGTGTCATCACAACGCATGTTACTTGAATCTGTTCCCGTGCAGGTCTGGCGTCGGAGCTCCTGTGATCGGAGATCTGGACGGAGAGTACAAACACGACAGCAGGCGAAACGTCCTGGAGTGGTGCCTACCCGTCATTGATGCCAACAACAAGACTGGCAGCCTGGAGTTCAGCATTAGTGGACAGCCCAATGACTTCTTCCCCGTTAATGTGTCCTTTGTATCCAAACGCAACTACTGCGACATCCAGGTAGGATGAAATTGGACATTTGTATCATACAACAATTCAAATACAGTATATTTGAATTATTGTATGATTGAAATGCTGTACAGTAAAACTCCTCTACAACGAAATCATGTTTGCGGCAAGAAATTTTTCACAGCGGGGTTTTTCACTGGAGCAAATCTGATCTCAGATGTAAACACACAAACACACACACAAATGTATGTGTGCACGCGCACACAATTGTATGTGTACTCTTTATTTTTATTCCAATAGTGCATAAGTATGAGCACACGCTTATTTGACACTTCATATACTGCAGTTAGTGTAGAAAAGAAAAAAGGGAAAGAATTTGCAAATTTTACAATCAGCATTCACTTTCACTTACCGTATTTTCACGACTATTCGACGCACCGTACGGTTGGGCGCAGTCTCATTAATGGGTGACATTTCTGTATTTTACACATACACAGGCCGCACTGTACTAATGGGCGCAGTTTTACAGTGGTAAAACATACGCTTAAACATACGGCATGCAAGCATGCTAACACGTTCGCTAACACGTTAGCTTGAAGCATACACTGAAGCTCGAAGCTAAAACACGTTTTTAAAAAGGCAACGAAAGCAGAACTGAGTTCGGGTGTATTTTATTTACAAGGTACTCACATTTTTTGCTCAATCATCACTCAGAAAGCCATCAAAGTCGTCATCTTCTGCGTCCGAATTGAACAATTGTGCAAGTATTGGTAATCCATCCAAACCGCCGGGTTCCCTCTCGTTGTCAGAGTCACTCTCGTCGTCATGTGGCTCCACAGAAATGATGCCGGCTTTGCCAAAAGCTCGAACAACTGTACTAGCAGATACGTTCGTCCAAGCAGCCACAATCCATTCACAGATTGTGGCGTAACTAGCCCGGCGCTGCCTCCCACTCTTCGTGAAGCTGTGTTCGCCATCGATCATCCATTTTTCCCATGCCTTTTCTTTCCACCATCTCACTGTCTCTAACTCGACCTCCCCTCGATCGTCACCCAAGACAGCGTTGCTCAGCTGATGCCATGCAATGAGCTTTTAAGCCAGCCACGGGACGCTTCGTAGTCCTCGATGGCCATAGTTAGCTCTCAAAGGCTAAAAACCTTACGCAAACTGGAGCGCTTCTCTCTCATTAGCGCTCCAGTTAGCGTAAGGTTTTTAGCGTGATAACAAGTAAAGCATTCGGGGAAACGTTCGTTTATTTGAATGTCCGTCGAGCCATAAGCAATTTATTCTGAGCAGCTAATCGGATAGACACACATAGACAGTGAGGTTCCTTTTGGCCAATCGGAGGCCAAGATGATGCTCGTTAAGCCAATGGCAGAGCAGCTATGAGTATGTTGCGTTCAGGAAACTGAGCTGTGTAAACCAGTGTGGTGGTTGCTGTTACCGTTTCCGAACGAAGCAGTAGAGGTCGCTGTTGGATTAAACTTCGTTGTAGTGAATCTGTTCGCAAGGCTAGAGCAGAGAAAATGAAATCGCAACAGGGTTTTTTTTTTCGTCGTATGGGGGTCAGGAGAATGGAAATGGTGTTAATGCATGAAGATTTTTTCCACATTAGGGGGTATTTTCGCCCATGTATGTTTCATTCTAGAGGAGTTTCACTATTGAAATGCAGACAAATTTTGCCATATGGACAAATTCATATCGTGATCTATATTGGGAATTGGGAATTTCTCCATTGCGAGACTAATAAAGGTTTTCTTATCTTATATAAGTAAAGATGTATGTTTGGCCGTTGTCCCTATAATGCTACATTAATATTATTTCAATGGGTAACAAAATATCCATCCAAAACTTAGTTCTTTTTTTACTTACTGACACCATCAACATTAACAAAGTTGACTGACAGGACAGGGAACAAAAAAGCACGACAATGCTGGTGACAAGTCAACAAACTCAAATGCAAATAACAATTTAAAGAGTCCAGGGAAAAAGATATTTACCCACTTCTAAATTGATGTAGTAAAGTTGATTGCTTATTTGATTATAATGAATGCTTTGCTGTCATGCTCCACAAGGGGTGTCAAACTCATTTATTGTTGCAGGCCACTTTAGAGTTACGTCTTCCCTCATAGGGTCATTATCACAGTGAAACCAATTAAATGTTCCATTGTCTTATTGTATTATTACTTGTACACAAAAAATGGATGGGTTACTAGTTTTGAAATCAGTCAGGTCCACTATAATAATTTCTTCAATAATTGTTTTAAGTGAGTGTAATCAGATTTGCAAACTGATTCCAAATTCTCAACACTATTTGTTACACATGACAATTGTACATTTCGGTAGGGATTTTTAGTAAGGATCATGGAAGTTGATTTGCTTGTGCGGGCCACATAAAATGACATGGCGGGCCGGATCTGGCCCTTGGGTCTTGAGATTGACACACATGTTCTAAAACATGCTAATGATGAATGCCTTTTGTTTTTCCTCTGAATCAGGTTGCCAAAGTGACGTACGTGGATGGAGACAGCGCCGTTAGATTCTCGTCAGAGACCTCCTTTGTTGTCGACAAATATGAAATCCTGTAAGAATATTCTAAGAAAAGTGGGGGGCAAAAAAAAAGAAAAGAAAAAAAGGCCCATGAAAAATAGTCCAAATCTGCTCCACCAGACCGATTTACAATTCCTTTGCTGCCCACCCTGTATAATACTACACAGACTGTGTACATTAACAGGATTCCATCATCCCTCTGGCAAATAGTGCTCCAAGTTCTGGGCAGAGCTGCAGTGGTGTATTTATGTAGACGGAAGAGTGAGAGGATCATCTGTAGCGTTCAAAATTGAGATTTCGTAACTACAGCGACACTGTCGTTGACCTGAACGGAGGCCGAGGATGATTGCGGGGCAGGTCACTGGTCACATCACGCTCAGTCTTGTCAGTACAGCCCTGCGACGAGCACTTGGGGGAATGTGACAACAGGAGGCAGTGGAATCAGCCTTCACTTGAATTGGCCCAAGTACTTCCATGCATCCTCCACAACCACCCTTCATCCCTCTGCGTGTTGCATTGCAATAATTCAAAATGGCTGATTGGGGTTCTTACTTTCTTTTTCAGATGTTAAGGTCCTGAACCGCAGAGTTCTAGTTCTTTGGTATGATAAGCAATCAAATTTGTTGTTCTCTCCGATATCTCACTTTTTTTCCCCTTGGGAGGATATTTTCCTAGAAAGGTTACATATTGGCCCTTGGCTCCAAAGGCAAATGCTCAAAATATATTATGTTCTATCTGCAATCGTTTTCATTCATCTTATTGCAATGTGTCCTTATTTCTAACGGTGTATCTGTTAGTTTTTGCTGTATAATTTGTCGACCTTTTCCACCACATGGCATTGAAGTTTGAAATGGAAGAGCAGAGCCCTATCCACCAGTGAATATATTTGATTATTGCAACTGATATTTTTATAAGACCCTTACAGCCTCTCTTCACACAAAATTTAACTCTGTTTCAGTTGTGGCAGTTGGATAGTAGTGACATGTACATTCGAGATGGGCCACACACAACATAGCTTGAAATGCAGCACCACCCCCACCACTCATCACCCCACACCCCAAAAACAAATAAAGTACAGAGCATTTTGAAATTGGGCCCTCCACATCCCAAAGACAAAAACCTTGTGCCCACACCCGTGTTCATATTTTTTTTGTCCTTTTTTGAATATCTTAAGATTATTCAGAATGAGAATGTCTTTCTTGGTTTGTTTTCCACTTGGACTCCCCATATTTCAATTGACGGTTGTGTCGATGTGTTGAATTTAGAAATTAGTAAATCAAGCCTTTTTAAAGTACATTTCTGAAGGGGAATCGGAACATTCCATTGTACAATTAGGGGGAAAACAGAATCTTTAATGTAATAAAATGTATTCTTGAAAAGTACATGGTTGTGTGACGACGTCATTACCGGTACTTAAAATGAAAAAAAAAACCTTTGTGCCCTGGAGTTACATGCTATTTTGAAAACTGAATTCGACAATGAGATGGTGGGCAACCTTGGATGTGGACGACATGTTAGGCATGCGCAAGAGGAATGCTGTACAGCCAAGGGACTTCACCGTGTTGTCTTACAAATTTGATTGAATTACCCAAATCTCACCAATATGTTTATATTCACAGAGTGCTGCTGACAATGGAACTATTCAACTACTAAATGTATTACAACTTTTCCCCCTGCCAGCAGAAAGCAGTTTATCAAAAATATGAAAGTGTTCTGCGTGAGTTAAACTCGCCCTCAGAACAGCCCTCTAATAGTCAAATGCAGCCTTCGTCAAAGTGAAATATGTAAAATCATTGAACGGAATACTGTAGTTGCAAAACACTGGACAGCGCCCATGGTTCGAACTCCATCGGGAATCGCAGGCGTTAGCGTTGCACGAAGTAACCACTGAGCCACACCAGTGCGATGTCGTTCCACTTCCGTATGATTTATCCATGACATCGACAGGTGACGTATCGAGACGAAATTATAGGGGTTTTTTGGGGGGGGGGGGGGGGGTGACGACAGTACACCACTCTTAACTACAATACTCAAAATAATTGCCAATATAAACGGAAAATTTCCGGATGTAAGAATGGTATATACTTAAAAATGTTAAACGAAAAGACAAAACTACTTTCTACATTAACTACCCCGCTAAAGCCATTGCTGTGTTTTTTTTAGGAAGGGGGGGGGGGGGATTACTTGACCTTTTTCACTTGGTGTATTCTCGTGAACTTCGACCCTGAGACGTAGCCCATAGGAGTCGCTGGTATAGTAAAATATATTCTTGAAAAGTGCATGGTTGTGTCTTTGTACGTTACTATACGAAATTATTTCCATTGCAATTGTATTTTTCATATTATTAATTGCCCCACACTGACTGTAATGTAAATAGTGCCAGGTGCATGTGGAGCGAGCAAACGCAGGTGTATCGCAAAAGACTGACGTGATTCGCAGGAGAAAACGGGAATTATACCAGTCCAGCACCCGTCCCGAACACAACCGTCAACCCTTCCTTCCGTGGGAATTAGCCTTTATTACCATTGATCACATCTATTTTTGAAAGAATACTATTTGTAATTGAGATGAAAAATAATTGTGCATGAACGACGCTTTACGCACGAGGAACATGAGTACAACCAAAGGACTTATTTAGTCAGTTATCATGTTGATCTAGGATCCTAAATTCCACCAATCTGTTGATATGGCTTGCATAGAAAAAGCCGTAATGCCTTCAACGAAACTTTTAAACCATAAAATGCATTGAAATGTTTTGTTCTGTCAGGGGAAATCGGTTAATCTAAAACACGCAAATTGCGCGCGTGGGTCACCAGCACCCGTCCCTCTTGTTCGAGTCAAATCGAGCTTTCCTCAAAGTGAAATTTGTAAAATAATTGAAAGAAAAAGCAGCAAAACGCAGGACAGCACCCGTGGTTCGAACTCCGTGAGGAGTTCAGAGACGTTTTGATTGTACGAAGTAACCACTGAGCCAAACCGGCGTCGTAACACATGACTTCCTTATGTATTATAACTAAGACACAGAAATGCGCCAAATCAGGTGATGCATATCAATTAGATGCTTTTATTTGTATCAAGTGTAAATCGAGGGGTTCGCAGTTTTCGAATGGATAGCTCTACGTTAAGAATGGGCAAAAGGAGAAATGGACTTCGTTTGAACACAGTTTTACTTCCCAAAGTCCGTACGAGTGATGTGTCGTTTGCGAACGAACAGGTCCTTCGAGTCGGCTCTTTGAAGCGAACTGCGGGAGCCGGATCCCAATAGGGAGCCGCTCATAATCAGAGCCGACTCTTTTTTCTCCTGTTATTTTTCCCTCCTTCGGTTAAAGCCACACGTGATTGGTTAAGATCCGTGGTAGAAGTGGGAGGATTACACACACACACACGCACACTCACACGCACGCACACGGACACAGACACGCGCACACACGGACACACACACGCACACACACACACACACACACACACACACACACACACACACACACACACACACACACACGCGCACACGCACACGCACACACATACCTCAGAGAGAAAGATTTAACCTTGGACGGAAGGGAGTACTCGAACACTCCATCCTGAGAGAGGGTCACGAGACAGATTACACCGCTGTACACGTGTCTGTTAGTTTTGGATGTTGGTGCTGGGAAGTGGGAAGCGCACACTGAGTGGCTTCATGAACTGCACCTCCTGCCGGCAGCGAAAGTCGATCTGTTCCTGCGTCAAGCCTTTGTCAACTGTCCGAGTGAAAGTCTCTGACAGTATTCTTGAAAAGTGCCTTGGTTGTGTCATTGTGCGTTATTACTCGAAATTATTTCCATTGCAATTGTTTTTCCATATTATTATTAATTGCCCCACCCCGACTGTAATGTAGATAGTGCAGGTGCACGTGGAGCGAGCAAACGCAAGTGTATCGCAAAAGACATTTTGACATTATTCGCAGGAAAAAACATCGATTAAACCAGTCCAGCACCCGTCCCGAACACAGCCGTCAACCCTTCCTTCCGTGGGAATTAGCCTTTATGCCCATTGGTCACATCTATTTTTGAAAGAATAACATAATTTGTAATTGAGATGAAAAAATAATTGTGCATGAACGACGCTTTACGCATGAGTGACAGGAGTACAACCAAAGGCATATCTGTCAACTCATACGGTTTAGCCATAGTTCATACGGATTTTGTGGTGAATCTTACGTATATGGCCGTATCGCACAGATCATACGGATTCTGAAAATTTCAGTTTGTTTTTTTTCCCCCTAACCGGTAGTTCCGTTTGCTTTTGTCTACTCGAATGCTTTCATTTCCGGTAACTTTCCAGTAAATTACGTGGTTCCTAGTTGAAAACATTCATTGCATACTTCGGTAGTGTACAAGCAACTTCTACAAGGAAACAAATATATTGTTCATATTGCGCAATGGAACCAACAAGAAAGAGAAGTAAAACGAAGTACAGTAGAAGGTTTCTTCAAGAATGGATATCGCAGTTTAATGGCGCGATAATGCCTGGTAAGACAGAAGAATATGCTCATTGCACAATTTGCAATGATGTGAAAGAACATTTTAAGTCTAACTTGCACTAAAGGAATGCCCGAGAATCACAAAAGCAGCCAAGTATGATGCAATTCACGAAGGATAACACAACCAGTGCTCCAAAGGATATCCTTAGTAAATATCATTGAAAATTTTGTGGGGGGTTTCTGCCGTTATTTTGACATATAAAATGCTTTGGTATGTTATAAGGATTTTTTGCTCTTTATAAGGGTTTTTTTTTGGTCGTTTATACAGGTTGGTGTTCCCAAAAGTTGACAGGTATGCAAAGGACATCAAATCAGTTACCAATTTGATAGAGGATCCTAAATTCCAGTCCAGTTGATATGGCTTGCATAGCAAAAAACAAAAAAAAACCCTCGTGCCTTCAACGAAACTTTCAAACAATAAAATGGACTTAAATGTTTTGTCCTGTCAGTGGAAATCGGTTCATCTATTCCACGCAAATTGCGCGCACCAGCCCCATCTCTCTTGTTCGAGTCAAATCTTATAAATAAAATGTATTATTATTAAATCCAGTTTTCGTCAAAGTGAAATTTTAAAATAACTGGCAGCAAAACGCAGGACAGCACCCGTGGTTTGAACTCCGTGGGGAGTCCAGAGACGTTTCAGTTGTACGAAGTAACCACTGAGCCAAACCGGCGTCGTAACACCTGACTTCCTTGTGTGTTATAACTAAGACACAGAAAGAAAAGGCCGCAAATTAATTATAAGCAAATACTTTTAATTATATCGTGTAAGTTGAGAGGTTCGGATGGATGGCTCTGCGTTAAGTATGGGTAAAAGAGAGATGGACTTCGTTTGAACACAGCTTTACTTCCCAACGACTGTATTGTACCTCAGTACGAACGAGTACACCTTTTCCGGCAACTCCAACACTTCCTGCTTTCCTTCAGCCAATCAGACGCTAGCAACATACAAATATTTAAGCAATTATTAAACAGAATATAATTTAGGTAATCTTAACACGAAAGAATATAATATTCAAACATAAATGATAATAATTAATAATTTAACGTAAGCTTACACAAATATTTAGGAAATTATTGTTATCATTAGTATATATATATATATATATATATATATATATATATATATATATATATATATATATATATATATATATATATATATATATATATATATATATATATATATAAAAAATCACTTTAAAGTCATGGAAAATACGACACCAAAACAGTAATCTCAACGGAAAATATATCCAAACCGTAAGAATGGTCAAGACTTAATCCTGTATGTCCAATAAAAATGCAAAACTACTTCCTTTATTCATTACGTAATCGTTTAAAGTGTCGCTGTGTGTTTGGAAAATAATAATAATAATAATAATAATACATTTTATTTGTGGGCGCCTTTCTAGAAACTCAAGGACACCTTACAACAAGCAGTTAAAATCACGAGTACAATGTTAAAAACTACATCAAATAAGATAAGAAAAAAATACAACAAAAATAAATAAATAAAAATAATGGCTTTATGGTCTGAGTGAATAGGCTTGTCGAAACAGATGTGTTTTGAGGCGGGATTTGAAATGTGTTAATGAGGCTGTATTACGAAGGTCAGCGGGGAGTGAGTTCCATAGCTGGGGAGCAGAGCGACTGAAGGCTCTATTTCCCATGGTGACGAGGCGAGCAGGGGGGACAGAGAGGAGGACAGAGGAGGAGGAACGAAGAGAGCGGACAGGCGTAGGAATATGGATGAGGTCAGATAGGTATGGAGGGGCTAGGTCATGAATGGATTTGAATGTGAGGAGCAGGATTTTATATTGAATGCGGTGTAAAATGGGGAGCCAGTGGACATGTTGAAGGACAGGTGTAATATGGTTTATGTATGGCGTGAGTGTGATAATGCGGGCGGCTGAATTTTGGACCAGCTGAAGCTTATGGAGGGTTTTTTGAGGGAGACCAAACAGAAGGGAATTACAGTAATCGAGTCGCGAGGTGACGAGGGTGTGTACAAGTATAGCAGTGGACTGAGGAGTGAGAGAAGAGCGGAGCCGGTGGATGTTTCGAAGATGATAATGTGCAGAACGAGTGATGTGGTTGATATGTGAGGTGAAGGAGAGGGTGCTATCAAGGATGACACCCAGACTCTTGACCTGAGGGGAGGGGGAGATGGAAGAGCTTTCGAAGGGAATGGAGAAGTTGTTTATTTTGTTTAGATTGGATGTAGTGCCTATAAGGAGGAATTCAGTTTTATTGCTATTCAGTTTGAGGAAATTTGAGGTGAACCAAGATTTTAATTCCTGCAGGCAGTTGGTTAGGGAGGATGGTGGAAGTATGGTATTAGGTTTGGTAGAGATGTAGAGCTGGGTGTCATCCGCGTAGCAATGAAAATGAATGTGGTGTTTCCTGAAGATATTACCAAGGGGAAGAAGATAGATTAGAAATAGCAATGGGCCAAGGACAGAACCCTGAGGAACACCTGAAGTGAGGGGAAAGGGGTGAGATCTAAAACGTTTGAGGTGGATAAACTGGGTGCGGTCAGAAAGATAGGAGCGGAACCAGGAGAGGGGGATGCTGGTGATGCCAATGGAGGAGAGTCTGTCGAGGAGGATGGAGTGAGAGATGGTGTCAAAGGCTGCACTGAGGTCAAGCAGGAGGAGGATGGCGAGTGAACCGGAGTCAGCAGAGAGAAGAAGGTCATTGCATATTTTGAGGAGGGCAGTTTCGGTACTATGGAGGGGACGGAAGCCAGATTGAAATTGTTCGTAGAGCTTATTGGAGGAAAGATGGGTGTGAAGTTGAGCAGCTACTGTTTTCTCTAGAAGTTTGGAGATGAACGGAAGGTTTGATATGGGACGAAAGTTGTTCAAGTCGCAGGGATCAGAGCCAGGTTTCTTCAGTATGGGAGTGACAGCAGCAGTTTTGAGATGAGATGGTACAATGCCAGTAGAGAGGGAAGTTTGAATAATGTTAGTGATGAGAGGGGAGAGGGCCGGGATAGAAGCTTTGACTAAAACAGTAGGGAGGGGGTCAAGTTGACAAGTAGAGGATTTGGACTTCTGGATTAAGATGGAGACTTGGTGGACAGATGGGGATGTAAATGCAGAGAGTAGGTGGGTAGGAACCGGGGAGAATGGAGAAGGAGGGTTAGGAGCAGCTGAAGGGGTGAGTTGCTGGTGGATAAATTGGATTTTGGATGTAAAAAATGAGGCCAGAGTATTACAAAAATCAGTGGAATAGAGATGTGAGGGAAGAGTGTCAGCAGGTTTAGTGAGTTTAGAAATGAGTGAAAAGAGTGATCTGGGGTTGCCTTCATTGGAACTGATTAATCCAGAGTAGAAGGTTGATTTGGCTTTGGATATTGAGTCCTTGTAATGGAGAAAGTGGGTAGTGTACATTTCTTGATTGTGTATGGTGCATTCTTGTGAAACTCGACCGTTGGATTATAACCCATAGACGTCGCTGGTGAGTCACGCGTATGTTCTGACTTTGTCTCAGTTTCTGAATGTAACTAGGTCCTAGTTATTAAATGATAAATACGGTGTCTGACAACAAATTCGTTTTTTCTTCCTTCCCCAAAAGCAGAGTCAGATTATGTTCTGTCAACTGTAGAGGGCGCTTGTTCTGTACACGGTGGTGGGTGGTGGGAGTTCACCCCTCAATTATTGACTGAAAAAACGGGGACGTATCAAAATGGTGATTTATTAGTGTCACAATGACAGTGAAAGATGGGGATAAAACACTGGATGGCGTCCGTGGTTCGATCCTGTTAAGGATTCAGCGTCAAGATATAGGAGAATATCAAACTCTAGGTGAGGAGGAAGTAACCACTGAGCTAAACCAGTGCAATTTCACCAAGAGAGAAAAGTCTTAATTAAAGATAAGTCCAATATTCAAATTTTGTGACCATAAATTAGACTGAAATTTTATCAGATTTGTGTTTATTTGTTTGTTTGTAACCGTATTTGGTGGATTAAGTGTTAAAAAGGTCCTCAATGCGATCGAGTTCTTTACTTTACCGCCATCTAGTGGTACACCTTAGAATAGCTACAGCCAAGTCATGAAGTTTCAAATCAATACAAAATACGTACCTGTGTATGGGTTTTCCCGAGAAGCTGTAGTAAAAGTGTTTTCCAAATACTATTTACAGTCCCAAATGGTTGTGGCACATTGGGCGTGTAGTGTGAGGATTGGATTCACAGCTTGGAAGTTGTGAGCTCAAATCTGAGCCTTCCTGAGATAAACTCCAAACACTCGTGCTATGGAATAAGCAGTACAAATAATATTTGGATTCCAAATATCTCATGAACACCACTTATTTTTTCCCCCTCTTGATGACCAATTTACATACAGTATCTCCTATGAGCGATGAGAGAGGTTTTAAATAAGACTTGTTTTCATATTCACATAAAAAGAATTTAATAAAAATCCTTGCACCCCAACACACATTATTTGAATGTATTTAAACACAGTTAGTTTGGTTAAAAGATACTTTAAAAGATATTCCTTTTTGATAATAAATCCTAAAAATGGACAGACTCTGAGTGAAACTCACATTTTTCTGCTTTTACATAAAGTCTGTTCTCTAGGAGCCTTTGAAGAACTTGTCGGACATGTAGTCAATGCTCTTTGAGTGTCAAGTCAAATCAAGTCTTATTGTCAAATTTGGTATATCTGCAACATACAGTACAGATGAAGTTACTTTCCTCTGTCAACCACAATGCAAACATGCAGTGCATTGAAACCCACACAGAAAACAATAAGCAGCAAACAACAGACAACAAAGGGCACTTGTTATTATTGTAGGTTAAAACTAAGGTAATAAATTGTTTAAGTGTTAATTTAAAAGCTTCGGGAGTGAATTGTTGAAGTGCAATAATCGGTTGTCAGGTTCTGAAGGAGGGTCACCGTCTGTGGTAGGAGGCAGGAGTGGGGTTGGGGGGGAGTACGGGCAGAACAGGAAGGGAGCTGAGTCCCCTGACCGCCTGGTGGAACAAATTGTTCTTGAGCGTGCTGCGATGCACAGAGACATCACAGTCTCCTCCCCGAAAGCAGCGGATCGAAGAGGCTGGAGTCACCTGCTAAACGGATGGCTGGAATTCTTGAATATTCTTCAAAAATATCAAAATGTTGTCCAAATACACAAAGCAGAAAACATTCAGCATATCCCTAAGAATGGCTTTATTAAGACCTGGCGGAGGCATTGGCCAGACCAAATGGCATAACTAGATATACGAAAGTCCAAGATGAGTATTGAAGGCTGTCTTCCACTCAGCTTCCTCCCAAATGCTGACTAAATGATAAGCATTGCGTAGGTCAAGTTGAGAAAAGAGTTGTTCTGTAAGGCTGCGAATGACGAATCCAACAGAGGAAGAAGTCATTTTTCATCATGATTTCGTTTAGTCTCCGAAAATGAACATATGGCCTGAATGTCTTGTCTTTCTTTTCAATGAAAAACCCTCCAGCTCCCACGGAGGAAAAGGATGGCCGAATGAGTTCCGCCACTAAGGCATTAGAAATGTATTTCTTTAACGGCTCTTGTTTAGCTAGTGACACCTGGTATAGATGAGAACTAGGAAGGAGTTCAATTGCACAATCATAGGGACAATGCGGCTGTAAGGTAAGGACAGCAAGATATTTACTAATAAATAACCTTTCCTAAATTGTGGTACTCAGCTGATACTTGATCGAAACAGATTTTTCAGAGGGAGTGACAGAGGATTGATTGTTCTCATGCTTGGCTGATCTTAAACAGTGGGCGTGGCAAAACAAACTCCAATTCACGATGGAGGGAAGGTTCCAATTAATATCGAGGTTATGCATTTAAACCATGGTAATCCTAAAATAATCAGAGCAGCGCGAGATGTCAGAACGAAAAACCTCAGCGATTCAACGTTATTCCAGGAGAGACATACTGTAATTGAAGCTGAGACATAAACAATTTAACCCCTGCCAAGAGATCATCAAGATCAATGACTATGGATTGTGGATAGTTCCTTCGTGGAACAACCTAACTTTTCGACAACATCAGGATCAATGAAACATTCATCAGATCCAGAATCAACCAGAGCCTTAATCCTTAATTTCCTACTGGACACTGATACTTCTCCAGCTAGCTCAAGTCGTTTGCACAAATTGGAGGAACCAAGAACAGAATACAGTGGACCAGAATCATGAGTCAAATTAAGTCTAAGAGTTGATCCAGGGTTGGCCGACTCGTGAAGCCCCAGGAAAGTCGACTTACTGTCAGATCCAGATGGTCTCGTACGACATGATGACCCTGCAAGCCGCAGTAGAAGCATTATCTGGTCCAGGATTTCCGCTGCCTCTCCTCAGGATGAAGTCAACTACCACCTAACTGAATAGGTTCCTCAGGAGGTGGCTCAAGAGTCTCTGGTTTCTGGTGGTGGCTGGTCATCGAAGCGAGTGGTAGCGGTGTATTTCAGTTGGACGGGAGGTCCTGGACAGTTCGAAACCACGCTGTCAGCGTCTCTCCCTTATGTGATTGTCTAACCGTATGGTCATGGCAATGAGTTCCTCTAAATGTATTGATTTGATTGATTGATTTACGACCAATTCGTCTTTTAACACGCAGCTATGTACACGCCAGAAAATATGACATAAATATGCTCTCTGCAGCAAAAAAATGCAGAAAGATATGGAGTGAGTGGCAATCAATTGCTTACCCTGAACACACTCCAATAACCGACCTCAGGGCTCCTTTCTCTGGACCGGATGGTGAAATACCCGACGTAACTCGGTGATGAAGTCGAGGTAGGAAGACCTGAGCTCAGGTTTAACATTGCTTACTGCTCGTGCCCAAGAAGCAGCTTCACCAGTCAAAAGGCTCCTGATAAACACCATTTGGAATTGTCAAGAACACATGTTAACGGTTACTGATCAAAAATCAAAGAGTACCGGTGAATACTTTGTCCACATAGGCCGATCTCTCCACCATAGTGAGATGGTTGTGGCAAATTTGATTCCTGAACAAATGTCAGGGGAGACGGCGTCCCAGTCATGGCAGCTCGGTTTGAGGGGGGCGTCTTCTGGTTACCCAACTGTCCTACTTGTGATCCTAATTCCTCGAACTGGTGGGCCAGCAGAACAACTGCGCTGGTTCCTCTAACGCGGTCTCCTGCTGTCCCACTAGATGTCCTTACTAGTTGTCGCAAGCAGCTAACAAAGACTCTAAACTTCTAAAAGTCAACAGATTATATTTGTAGTTTTTAATACAACTGACAAACACAGGATATACTGTATGTTTGAAGCAACAGTGACTCCCTCCCAAAAGGAAATAATAGTAATAGAAGTTTAGAATAGAATAAAAGTTGAGAAGCAGTGTTATGTGCTGCACTTATTGTCCCTCAAACTCTGTGTACAGTCTTACAGTAACGGCATTTGATTTGCGCATTGTTGTTTTTAAAACAATATTTTTCTTGAGATTTTACTCCATAATTCATTAGAAAGACAAACAAACCTGCTTTGAAAATATCAAAAAGTAAAAAAAACAAACAACAAAAATACCCTAAATGAAACAAAGACAAATGACAATGAAAATTCCCAAACTATTATCACCCTGCTCCCCCACTACACTGAAAAAGATCTCAGGCCAGCATGTTTTGAGCACTCATTAGTTAATTAGTACCACCTACAACCAAACATAAGCTGCTTTATTGTCAGCAAACCGCAGATAGGACTTGACCACTTTGGTTTGTGATCTCATTAGTCATACAGTAGGTCAACCTAGCATGTCTTTTACAACAAAAATTCCCAGTTGTTTCTGCTATGACAGCACATATATACACTTCTGCAAATAATATCAGTGAGGACAGATTGTAGGCAGACAATAAACGGCCAAGATGAGGAACATCCATTGGGACGCTGCAGTCAAACAGATGGGAGATGCCTTGTGTGAGGGGGAGGAGTTCAAGTGAGTTTACGAGCACCCATACTTTGGACTGCGGGTGTTGTTGTAGAGGCGGGGCTTAGCATCCCTCTCCTCACAAAAAGAGGGTGTGCCTGTTTTCCGAATGAATGAACAGGACGATAAGCTTTGAAAGGATTTCACAGGAGGGAGAGGAAGAGGGGTGAGCCGGACCGCCCTGTTGTTTTTGGCTAGTGAGAAAGACACTTTTTGGAGGGGCCGCTGAGTCAGAGTGCATGTTTTGACTGGAATTCAAACGAAACAATCCACTACTATGCTATTTGGACTCGGGGGCAGGGGCCACTTGTGAGTGGGGTCAGACTTGGGAGGGGGAAAGTTCGGTTCCATCCCGTCTGTTCTGTCGGCTACTCGATCGGATTTAGTGATGATGCTGAAGAAGGTGCGATTCAAGGTAGGAGAATGTTCACAATGTTTTTGGATGTGAAGATAAACTTTTTTTTAATAGTTCCAAAAAGGAAATGTACTGTATGTTGACAAAGCTGCACTGAGAACAACTTTCTGAGGACAACTCATGCATCGTCTTGCACCTTGGAGTTACAAAAGCACTTTTATTGATGCGAGGCAGCTGTGATGTACGACTTAAAAGTAACCAAATGATTCCTCTCTGATGCCTAAAACAAATACAAAGACATCTTTTCTTCAGCAGTGATTCACAAGCCGTGTGTTATGAGAAAATCTCAGTTGTGTGATACATTTTTGTTCAACTATCTATCCCAACGATTTCTAGTGAGAGGCAGAACAATTAGATGATCTTTCAGAAGGGTGGCAGAAGCTACAGTATTGACATTTGGGGCATTTTTATTTGATTGTGTGCCGTGAGAATTTTTTTGAATGTAAAATACGTGTCTTGGCTCAGAAAAGGTCAGCAAATACTGCTCTAGAATGAGATGACTCGGAAGATCATCAGTAGAGCCGGTCCTCTATCTTGGTCCATGTAAAAGATCTTAATCCTCTTGAAAGTCACAAGCATCAGTAACCTCAGGAAAAGAAACCACTCAGAATGTTACAGAGCGAAGCTGACTTGGCGCTTGTTGGCTCTTCATTAGTGGTCCTGCTGGCAATGCAGTTCAAAGGAAAAACTGCTCAGTCTGGCCAGTGGCACTAAGGCGATAATTACAGTTGAGCACAAGGACAGGAACGTGAGTTCACGTAGCTTCTGACTCGGAACAACTTGAGGTGCTGAATCAAAATGTAAGAAACGTGCACCCACGGGCGCTTTTTGTCACAACTGAACACAACTCTGTACAAGTGGGAATGCTCAGATATAATTATTCACACTACCGGTTGATAGATACACTGTTGTATGTACAGTATCTTTTCAATATCAGTTGTTATATTGTCTTTAATTGCTCTTCAATTTTTAATGGTGAATTCAATGCATACATTTTAGGCATAATTATAGCATTTAGTTAGTTTCATACACTGCGCATTTTGGGTACATCATCTCGATATACTGTGTATCACTATTAACCCTTTCAGGCACCCTGTAACATGATAACACGATAAGCTGTCCACTGTAGTAACCGCTGTCCTTGAAAGGGTGAATACAGTACTCTCTTGTTTTGGTCAAATATTTCTGGAGCATTAGACACTATTTATGACTTTGCATTGACCAACATGCGTCGTCAGCCTCCCGTCCGTCCTGGATCTGTATATTGTAATGGAAATTTAACATCTAACAGCTGACCATCACCACCTCCCAACAAGATAAAACGAGAGCGCAAGACGGTGTGTGTGTGTGTGTGTGGGGGGGGGGGGGGGGGCTCGCTTGACAGATCTGTGAACAGTGTCTTTTCATGTTTTTTTTTCCTTTCAAATAAATCTCAACATTTTTTATAATACTTGTTGTCTTGGTTTCCCTGGACAAGACAATATCATTGCTCCGTTCCAACTTTCAATCATTTTGCAACTGAAAACAGATTTATCATCATGACTTTGAGGAGGGGGGAACGTTCCCTCACCTGGCTCCGCAGTCTCTTGGCAGCTGCGCTCAGTGTTATTGCTGCCCTCAACGTCTTCTTGAAAAAAAAATCGATCCCTTTCCCGTGGCCTTTATATTCAATTAATATGTGGAATGTTGAACATCTCACAGTGCAGAAGTGTGGGGGTCTATTCCAGTTCCGGCCTGCTTGTGTGGAGTTTGCATGTTCTCCCCGGGCCTGCGTGGGTTTTCTCCGGATACTCTGGTTTCCTCCCACATACCAAAAACATGCATGGCAGGCTGATTGAACACTCTAAATTGTCCCTTGGTGCGTGCGTGAGCGTGAAGGATTGTTCGTCTCTGTGTGCCCTGCGATTGGCTGTCAACCAGTTCAGGGTGTCCCCAGCCTACTGCCCGAAGACAGCTGGGATAGGCTTAAACACGCCAGTGACCCTCGTGAGGATAAGAATGGATAATAGGTGCAATAGCTGTTGTCATTGTGTAAGCAACGTATAGACGGTATTTGTGAGACTTGACATAAGAAAAGCTTCAGGAAAGAATCCGAAGTTTTGGCGGATTTGATAGATTGACACCACAGGGGTTTCGCAGCTGGGAACGCATGAGATTTAGGATCACAGTAAGGATCAAACTCTTGTCATGTGGGACCATGAAGTTCTCTTAGAAGTGAGCCATACACGCTGAAAATCAAAGTACAAGCTGTCGCTTCATGTTTGTTTAAGTTGTTCCCACTTTCACCTGTTGTTGTCAGCTGTTCCTTTTGTACACAGAGAGGTGACACTTTCTCCAAAAGGTGTGTCACATTGAGAGGATGAGGGATGATGGCAGCCACCCTGAAACAGGAGGGTGTAAACAAAATATTTACTTTTCTATCAATGGTCCAGTGCACGAAACACATATACGAGAGATAAGATATACCAAATGCAGTCATTGTCACCACACCCAAACTCTTTTTCGACCATTTTATACCTATGGTGGATGGATTTGGTGTGGTGAAATGATGACTGGCGCATACAAAGCCCTGACCTCAACCCCGTCAAGCCAGTAGGGATGAATTATAACAGAGAACATGATTCAGCATTACAATTGACTCCATTTAAAGTCATCCTAGAAAAGTGGAAACTTTTTTATTTTTATTCTGAAATGTGATACTTTTGCCAGTTAAATGAAAATGTGAGTTTTTGTTTTTCTGGGGAAGCTATTCATTTATGTTGTTTCGTCAATCTGTTTCGATGATTGATATCAATTCGTTTCCAAAAGGAGAAGAATAAATGCAAATTAATTACAAAATGCAAGTGAAATGATTATAAAATTATGTTTGTGTGGGGCGGGAGGTGGGGGGGGGATACAAAAACCAAATAAAAAACAGTTGTCATCATAGCGGTTTTGTCCAAAAAACTATAAGTATTTGCAACAAGCTTTGCTATTTTAATTGTTGTTGATCCACAAAATATTGTCTCTCTACAGTTCAGAGCAAAAACAGCATTATGCCTGACAATGTGGAACACATTGTAAAGTATCATTAGACCATCTGTTGAAAAAAAAAACAACAAAAAAACATCTTAAAACATGTGTTGAAAGCATCTGTACAGAGAAAAGTATGTCCAAAAATCAACAGCCTCTGAGCCTAGAATTCTGTATGCCTGTGTGGAATTTTCTTTCAGTACCCGTTCAAACAGCAACAAGTAGACTTTGCATCAAACTGCATTCTCGTAGCTTTTTCTTCTCACACTACCCTGTTCCATTCTGTCTGCCAAGATCCACTTTTAGATCATTTCAAACGGTGTCCTCTGCACATTTGTTGGTTTGTGCTTCCAAACCATTTTGCATTCAGAAAGCACTGAGAAATAGTTTGTAAAATATTTTTGTGATACTATCAGTTACCTGGCATGACAGCCTTCTTATGAAACAGTCCTGTGTCATTTGTTTCCATAGTGGAGTGGTTATCTACACACGAAAGGTCTACAGTTCTAAACTCGGTGGAAACAATCCCTACTCCTATTTGATTTGCTGTAATAAACAGCATCACCGAAATATTTGAATTAGAACTACTCCCCGTCAGGGAATCGAACCCTGGTCTTCTGCGTGACAGGTGGAGATACTGTCTACTATACTAACAAGGAACACAGTCACTTAAGAAGCTCTAAGTGCCAAAACACCAGCCATGCTATCAGTTACCTGGCAGGACAGCCTTGTTATGACAAAACTTTGCATAATGTGTTTCCATTGTGTAGTGGTTATCACGTTCGTCCAACGCACGAAAGGTCCCCAGTTCGAAACTGTGTGGAAACAACCCCTACTGTTTTTTGATTTGCTGTAATAAACTGCATGACCAAAACCATTTAAATTAGAGGTACTCGCCATCAGGGAATCGAACCCAGGTCTTCCACGTGACAGGCGGAGATACTGTCCACTATACTAACGAGGAACACAGTCATTCAAGAAGCTCCATGTGCCGAAACACCGGCCATACTATCAGTTACCTGGCAGGACAGCCTTGTTATGACAAAATTTTGCATGATCTCTTTCCATAGTGTAGTGGTTATCACGTTCGTCTAACACACGAAAGGTCCCCAGTTTGAAACTGGGTGGAAACAATCCGTACTCCTTTTTGATTTGCTGTAATAAACTGCATCACCAAAATCACTTAAATTAGAGTAACTCCCCGTTAGGGAATCTTACTCTGGTCTTCCACGTGGCAGGTGGCGATACTGTCCACTATACTGACGAGTAATGGAGTTTTTCAAGAAGCTTCAACTGCCAAAACACCAGCCATGCTATCAGTTAGCTGGCATGACATCCTTCATATGAAATAATCCGGCATCATCTGTTTCCATAGTGTAGTGGTTATTAAGTTCTTCTCACACGCAAAAGGTCCCCAGTTCGAAACTTTTTGGAAACAATCCATACTCCTTTTCGATTTGCTGTAATAAACTGCATCACAAAAAACGTTTAAATCAGAGGTACTCCCCGTCAGGGAATCGAATCCTGGTCTTCCGCATGACAGGCGAGATACTGTCCACTATACTAACGAGGAACACAGTCGTTCAAGAAGCTCTATGTGCCAAAACACCGGCCATACTATCAGTTACCTGGAAGGACAGCCTTGTTATGACAAAATTTTACATAACCAGTTTCAATAGTGTAGTGGTTATCACGTTCGTCTAACACATGAAAGGTACACAGTTTGAAACTGGGTGGAAACAAGCCCTAGTACTTTTTGATTGCTGTAATAAACTGCATGACCAAAACCATTTAAATTAGAGGTACCCCCTGTCAGGGAATCGAATCCTGGTCTTCCGCGTGACAGGCAGAGATACTGTCCACTATACTACCGAGGAACACAGTAGTTCAAAAAGCTCTATGTGGCAAAACACCGGCCATACTATCAGTTACCTGGCAGTACAGCCTTGTTATGACAAATTTTCTCTTTATCTGTTTCCATAGTGTAGTGGTTATCACATTCGTCTAACACACGAAAGGTCCCCAGTTCTGAACTGGGTGGAAACAAACCCGACTCCTTTTTGATTTGCTGTAATAAACTGCATTACCAAAACCATTTAAATTAGAGGTACTCCCCATCAGGGAATCGAACCCTGGTCTTCCATGTGACAAGCGGAGATACTGTCCACTATACTAACGAGGAACACAGTCATTCAAGAAGCTCCATATGCCGAAACACCGGCCATACTATCAGTTACCTGGCAGGACAGCCTTGTTATGACAAAATTTTGCATGATCTCTTTCCATAGTGTAGTGGTTATCGCGTTCGTCTAACACATGAAAGGTCCCCAGTTTGAAACTTGGTGGAAACAATCCGTACTCCTTTTTGATTTGCTGTAATAAACTGCATCACCAAAATCACTTAAATTAGAGTAACTCCCCGTTAGGGAATCTAACTCTGGTCTTCCGCGTGGCAGGTGGCGATACTGTCCACTATACTGACGAGTAATGGAGTTTTTCAAGAAGCTTTAACTGCCAAAACACCAGCCATGCTATCAGTTAGCTGGCATGACATCCTTCATATGAAATAATCCTGCGTCATCTGTTTCCATAGTGTAGTGGTTATTAAGTTCTTCTCACACGCAAAAGGTCCCCAGTTCGAAACTGTGTGGAGACAATCCAAACTCCTTTTCGATTTGCTGTAATAAACTGCATCACAAAAACCGTTTAAATCAGAGGTACTCCCCGTCAGGGAATCGAATCCTGGTCTTCCGCGTGACAGGCGAGATACTGTCCACTATACTAACGAGGAACACAGTCATTCCAGAAGCTCTGTGCAAAAACACCGGCCATACTATCAGTTACCTGGCAGGACAGCCTTGTTATGACAAAATTTTACATAATCTGTTTCCATAGTGTAGTGGTTATCACGTTCGTCTAACACACTAAGGGTCCCCAGTACGAAACTCGGTGGAAACAACCCCTACTCCTTTTTGATTTGCTGTAATATACTGCATCACCAAAACCATTTAAATTAGAGTAACTCCACGTCAGGAAATTGAACCCTGGTCTTCCATGTGACAGGCGGAGATACTGTCCACTATACTAACGAGGAACACAGTCATTCAAGAAGCTCCATATGCCGAAACACCGGCCATACTATCAGTTACCTGGCAGGACAGCCTTGTTATGACAAAATTTTGCATGATCTCTTTCCATAGTGTAGTGGTTATCGCGTTTGTCTAACACATGAAAGGTCCCCAGTTTGAAACTTGGTGGAAACAATCCGTACTCCTTTTTGATTTGCTGTAATAAACTGCATCACCAAAATCAGTTAAATTAGAGTAACTCCCCGTTAGGGAATCTAACTCTGGTCTTCCGCGTGGCAGGTGGCGATACTGTCCACTATACTGACGAGTAATGGAGTTTTTCAAGAAGCTTTAACTGCCAAAACACCAGCCATGCTATCAGTTAGCTGGCATGACATCCTTCATATGAAATAATCCTGCGTCATCTGTTTCCATAGTGTAGTGGTTATTAAGTTCTTCTCACACGCAAAAGGTCCCCAGTTCGAAACTGTGTGGAAACAATCCAAACTCCTTTTCGATTTGCTGTAATAAACTGCATCACAAAAACCGTTTAAATCAGAGGTACTCCCCGTCAGGGAATCGAATCCTGGTCTTCCGCGTGACAGGCGAGATACTGTCCACTATACTAACGAGGAACACAGTCATTCCAGAAGCTCTGTGCAAAAACACCGGCCATACTATCAGTTACCTGGCAGGACAGCCTTGTTATGACAAAATTTTACATAATCTGTTTCCATAGTGTAGTGGTTATCACGTTCGTCTAACACACAAAGGGTCCCCAGTACGAAACTCGGTGGAAACAACCCCTACTCCTTTTTGATTTGCTGTAATATACTGCATCACCAAAACCATTTAAATTAGAGTAACTCCACGTCAGGAAATCGAACCCTGGTCTTCCGTGTGACAGGTGGAGATACTGTCCACTATACTAACGAGGAACACAGTCGTTCAAGAAGCTCTATGTGCCAAAACACCAGCCATACTATTAGTTACCCGGCATGACAAGCTTGTTATGAAACAACTTCACTTCATCGGTTTCCATAGTGTAGTAGTTATCACATTCGTCTAACACACGAAAGGTCCCCTGGGTCGAAACAACCCCAACTCCTTTTTGATTTGCTGTAATAAACTGCATCACCAAAAACATTCAAATTAGAGGTACTCCCCATCAGGGAGTCGAACCCCGGTCTTCTGCGCGACAGGCAGAGATACTGTCCACTATACTAACGAGGAGCACAGTTGTTCAAGAAGCTCTATGTGCCAAAACACGGGCCATACTATCAGTTACCTGGCAGGGCAGCGATGTTATGACGAAATTTTGCATTATCTGTTTCCATAGTGTAGAGGTCATTACGTTCTTCTAACACACTAAAGGTCCCCAGTTAGAAACTGGGTGGAAACATTCCCTACTCATTTTTGATTTGCTGTAATAAACTGCATCACAAAAACCGTTTAAATCAGTGGTACTCCCCGTCAGGGAATTGAATCCTGGTCTTCCGCGCGACAGGCGGAGATACTGTCCACTATACTAACGAGGAACACAGTCGTTCAAGAAGCTCTATGTGCAAAAACACCGGCCATACTATCAGTTACCTGGCAGGACAGCCTTGTTATGACAAAGTTTTACATAATCTGTTTCCATAGTGTAGTGGTTATCACGTTCGTCTAACACACAAAGGGTCCCCAGTACGAAACTCGGTGGAAACAACCCCTACTCCTTTTTGATTTGCTGTAATATACTGCATCACCAAAACCATTTAAATTAGAGTAACTCCACGTCAGGAAATCGAACCCTGGTCTTCCGTGTGACAGGTGGAGATACTGTCCACTATACTAACGAGGAACACAGTCGTTCAAGAAGCTCTATGTGCCAAAACACCAGCCATACTATTAGTTACCCGGCATGACAAGCTTGTTATGAAACAACTTCACTTCATCGGTTTCCATAGTGTAGTTGTTATCACATTCGTCTAACACACTTAAGGTCCCCTGGGTCGAAACAACCCCAACTCCTTTTTGATTTGCTGTAATAAACTGCATCACCAAAAACATTCAAATTAGAGGTACTCCCCATCAGGGAGTCGAACCCCGGTCTTCTGCGCGACAGGCAGAGATACTGTCCACTATACTAACGAGGAGCACAGTTGTTCAAGAAGCTCTATGTGCCAAAACACGGGCCATACTATCAGTTACCTGGCAGGGCAGCGATGTTATGACGAAATTTTGCATTATCTGTTTCCATAGTGTTGAGGTCATTACGTTCTTCTAACACACTAAAGGTCCCCAGTTAGAAACTGGGTGGAAACATTCCCTACTCATTTTTGATTTGCTGTAATAAACTGCATCACAAAAACCGTTTAAATCAGAGGTACTCCCCGTCAGGGAATTGAATCCTGGTCTTCCGCGCGACAGGCGGAGATACTGTCCACTATACTAACGAGGAACACAGTCGTTCAAGAAGCTCTATGTGCAAAAACACCGGCCATACTATCAGTTACCTGGCAGGACAGCCTTGTTATGACAAAATTTTACATAATCTGTTTCCATAGTGTAGTGGTTATCACATTTGTCTAACACACGAAAGGTCCCCAGTTCGAAACTGGGTGGAAACAAGCCCCACTCCTTTCTCATTTGCTGTAATAAACTGCATTACCAAAACAATTTAAATAAGAGGTACTCCCCGTCAGGGAATCGAACCCCGGTCTTCCGCGTGACAGGCGGAGATACTGTCCACTATACTAACGAGGAACACAGTCTTTCAAGAAGCTCTATGTGCCAAATAACCGGCCATACTATCAGTTACCTGGCAGGACCGCTTTCTTATGACAACATTTTGCATGATCTCTTTCCATAGTGTAGTGGTTATCACGTTCGTCTAACACACGAAAGGTCCCCAGTTTGAAACTGGGTGGAAACAAGCCCCACTCCTTTTTGATTTGCTGTAATAAACTGCATGACAAAAACCATTTAAATTAGAGGTACTCCCCGTCAGGGAATCGAACCCCGGTCTTCCGCATGACAGGCGGAGATACTGTCCACTATACTAACGAGGAACACAGTCGTTCATGAAGCTCTATGTGCCAAAACACGGGACATACTATCAGTTACCTGGCAGGACAGCCTTGATATGACGAAATTTTGCATCATCTGTTTCCATAGTGTAGTGGTTATCACGTTCTTCTAACACACGAAAGGTCCCCAGTTAGAAACTGGGTGGAAACAATCCCGACTCCTTTTTGATTTGCTGTAATAAACTGCATGACCAAAACCATTTAAATGAGAGGTACTCCCCGTCAGGTAATCGAACCATTGTCTTCCGCGTGACAGGCGGAGATACTGTCCAATATACTAACAAGGAACACAGTCTTTCAAGAAGCTCTATGTTCCAGAACAGCGGCCATACTATCAGTTACCTGGCAGGACTGCCTTGTTATGACAAAATGTTGCTAAATTTGTTTCCATAGTGTAGTTTTGATCACGTTCGTCTAACACACGAAAGGTCCCCAGTTCGAAACTGGGTGGAAACAACCCCTACTCCTTTTTGATTTGCTGTAATATACTGCATCACCAAAACCATTTAAATTAGAGTAACTCCACGTCAGGAAATCGAACCCTGGTCTTCCGTGTGACAGGTGGAGATACTGTCCACTATACTAACGAGGAACACAGTCGTTCAAGAAGCTCTATGTGTCAAAACACCAGCCATACTGTTAGTTACCCGGCATGACAAGCTTGTTATGAAACAACTTCACTTCATCGGTTTCCATAGTGTAGTAGTTATCACGTTCGTCTAACACACGAAAGGTCCCCTGGGTCGAAACAACCCCAATTCCTTTTTGATTTGCTGTAATAAACGGCATCACCAAAAACATTCTAATTAGAGGTACTCCCCATCAGGGAGTCAAACCCCGGTCTTCTGCGCGACAGGCAGAGATACTGTCCACTATACTAACGAGGAGCACAGTTGTTCAAGAAGCTCTATGTGCCAAAACACCGGCCATACTATCAGTTACCTGGCAGTACAATATTGTTATGACAAAACTTTGCATCATCTGTTTCACTATAGTGTAGTGGTTATCACGTTTGTCTAACACACAAAAGGTCCCCAGTACGAAACTGGGTGGAAACAACCCCTACTCCTTTTTGATTTGCTGTAATAAACTGCATCACCAAAACCATTTAAATTGGAGGTACTCCCCGTCAGGGAATCGAATTCTGGTCTTCCGCGTGACAGGCGGAGATACTGTCCACTATACTAACAAGGAACACAGTAGTTCAAGAAGCTCTATGTGCCAAAACACGGGCCATACTATCAGTTACCTGGCAGGACAGCGTTGTTATGACGAAATTTTGCATTATCTGTTTCCATAGTGTAGAGGTCATTACGTTCTTCTAACACACTAAAGGTCCCCAGTTAGAAACTGGGTGGAAACATTCCCTACTCCTTTTTGATTTGCTGTAATAAACTTCATCACCAAAACCATTTAAATTTGAGGTACTCCCTGTCAGGGAATTGAATCCTGGTCTTCCGCGCGACAGGCGGAGATACTGTCCACTATACTAACGAGGAACACAGTCGTTCAAGAAGCTCTATGTGCAAAAACACCGGCCATACTATCAGTTACCTGGCAGGACAGCCTTGTTATGACAAAATTTTACATAATCTGTTTCCATAGTGTAGTGGTTATCACATTTGTCTAACACACGAAAGGTCCCCAGTTCGAAACTGGGTGGAAACAAGCCCCACTCCTTTCTCATTTGCTGTAATAAACTGCATTATCAAAACCATTTAAATTAGAGGTACTCCCCTTCAGGGAATCGAAGCCTGGTCTTCCTCGTGACAGGCAGAGATACTGTCCACTAGACTAACGAGGAACACAGTCTTTCAAGAAGCTCTCTGTGCCAAATAACCGGCCATACTATCAGTTACCTGGCAGGACCGCCTTGTTATGACAACATTTTGCATGATCTCTTTCCATAGTGTAGTGGTTATCACGTTCGTCTAACACACGAAAGGTCCCCAGTTTGAAACTGGGTGGAAACAAGCCCCACTCCTTTTTGATTTGCTGTAATAAACTGCATGACAAAAACCATTTAAATTAGAGGTACTCCCCGTCAGGGAATCGAACCCCGGTCTTCCGCATGACAGGCGGAGATACTGTCCACTATACTAACGAGGAACACAGTCGTTCATGAAGCTCTATGTGCCAAAACACGGGACATACTATCAGTTACCTGGCAGGACAGCCTTGATATGACGAAATTTTGCATCATCTGTTTCCATAGTGTAGTGGTTATCACGTTCTTCTAACACACGAAAGGTCCCCAGTTAGAAACTGGGTGGAAACAATCCCGACTCCTTTTTGATTTGCTGTAATAAACTGCATGACCAAAACCATTTAAATGAGAGGTACTCCCCGTCAGGTAATCGAACCATTGTCTTCCGCGTGACAGGCGGAGATACTGTCCAATATACTAACAAGGAACACAGTCTTTCAAGAAGCTCTATGTTCCAGAACAGCGGCCATACTATCAGTTACCTGGCAGGACTGCCTTGTTATGACAAAATGTTGCTAAATTTGTTTCCATAGTGTAGTTTTGATCACGTTCGTCTAACACACGAAAGGTCCCCAGTTCGAAACTGGGTGGAAACAACCCCTACTCCTTTTTGATTTGCTGTAATATACTGCATCACCAAAACCATTTAAATTAGAGTAACTCCACGTCAGGAAATCGAACCCTGGTCTTCCGTGTGACAGGTGGAGATACTGTCCACTATACTAACGAGGAACACAGTCGTTCAAGAAGCTCTATGTGTCAAAACACCAGCCATACTGTTAGTTACCCGGCATGACAAGCTTGTTATGAAACAACTTCACTTCATCGGTTTCCATAGTGTAGTAGTTATCACGTTCGTCTAACACACGAAAGGTCCCCTGGGTCGAAACAACCCCAATTCCTTTTTGATTTGCTGTAATAAACGGCATCACCAAAAACATTCTAATTAGAGGTACTCCCCATCAGGGAGTCAAACCCCGGTCTTCTGCGCGACAGGCAGAGATACTGTCCACTATACTAACGAGGAGCACAGTTGTTCAAGAAGCTCTATGTGCCAAAACACCGGCCATACTATCAGTTACCTGGCAGTACAATATTGTTATGACAAAACTTTGCATCATCTGTTTCACTATAGTGTAGTGGTTATCACGTTTGTCTAACACACAAAAGGTCCCCAGTACTAAACTGGGTGGAAACAACCCCTACTCCTTTTTGATTTGCTGTAATAAACTGCATCACCAAAACCATTTAAATTGGAGGTACTCCCCGTCAGGGAATCGAATTCTGGTCTTCCGCGTGACAGGCGGAGATACTGTCCACTATACTAACAAGGAACACAGTAGTTCAAGAAGCTCTATGTGCCAAAACACGGGCCATACTATCAGTTACCTGGCAGGACAGCGTTGTTATGACGAAATTTTGCATTATCTGTTTCCATAGTGTAGAGGTCATTACGTTCTTCTAACACACTAAAGGTCCCCAGTTAGAAACTGGGTGGAAACATTCCCTACTCCTTTTTGATTTGCTGTAATAAACTTCATCACCAAAACCATTTAAATTTGAGGTACTCCCTGTCAGGGAATTGAATCCTGGTCTTCCGCGCGACAGGCGGAGATACTGTCCACTATACTAACGAGGAACACAGTCGTTCAAGAAGCTCTATGTGCAAAAACACCGGCCATACTATCAGTTACCTGGCAGGACAGCCTTGTTATGACAAAATTTTACATAATCTGTTTCCATAGTGTAGTGGTTATCACATTTGTCTAACACACGAAAGGTCCCCAGTTCGAAACTGGGTGGAAACAAGCCCCACTCCTTTCTCATTTGCTGTAATAAACTGCATTATCAAAACCATTTAAATTAGAGGTACTCCCCTTCAGGGAATCGAAGCCTGGTCTTCCTCGTGACAGGCAGAGATACTGTCCACTAGACTAACGAGGAACACAGTCGTTCAAGAAGCTCTAACTGCCAAAACACCGGCCATACTATCAGTTACCTGGCAGGACTGCCTTGTTATGACAAAATGTTGCTAAATTTGTTTCCATAGTGTAGTGGTTATCACGTTCGTCTAACACACGAAAGGTCCCCAGTCGAAACTGGGTGGAAACAACCCTTACTCCTTTTTTATTTGCTGTAATAAACTGCATCACCAAAATCATTTAAATCAGGGTTACTCCCCGTCAGGAAATCAAACCCTGGTCTTCCGCGTGACAGGCGGAGATACTGTCCACTACACTAACGAGGAACACAGTCGTTCGAGAAGCTCTAACTGCCAAAACACCGGCCATACTATCAGTTACCTGGCTGGACAGCCTTGTTATGACAAGATTTTGCATAATCTGTTTCTATAGTGTAGTGGTTATCACGTTCATCTAACACACGAAAGGTCCCCAGTCCGAAACTGGGTGGAAACAGTCCCTACTCCTTTTTGATTTGCTGTAATAAACTTTTATCTTCCGAGCCGCTTGATCCTCACGAGGGTCGCGGGGGGTGATGGAGCCTATCCCAGCTGTCTTCGGGCAGTAGGCGGGGGACACCCTGAATCGGTTGCCAGCCAATCGCAGGGCACACAGAAACGAACCATTCGCACTCACACTCACACCTAGGGACAATTTTAGAGTGGTCAATCAGCCAGCCATGCATGTGTTTGGAATGTGGGAGCAAACCGGAGCACCCGGAGCAAACCCACGCAGGCACGGGGAGAACATGCAAACTCCACACAGGGAGGCCGGAGCTGGAATCGAACCCGGTACCTCTGCACTGTGAAGCCGACGTGCTAACCACTGGAATACCGGGCCGCCTGTATCATTCAATGTGTTTCAATAATGTGAAATTCATGTGAATGAGGATGCTAGTGGGCTTTGTCTTCACAATTTTTTATTTAGAAAAATAAGATGCTCCAGTGTTTTAAATTTCAGTCTGTTGCATTTAATGCATGCTATTTCCTTTGTTGTGGAGAAGACACACACACAATGGAATAAGACATGTCAAAAATCCGAGAGGCACTTGGTGAGACAAGGACATTTTAATGAATACCTTATTCTCCAAAAGGAGATCAAAATGGCTCTACGCGGCGGACAATTTGTATTTGTCCGGAAGCTGCTCCATAATATGCACGTACTGTAGCAACGTCACTCGAGTGAAGCGCGTCTCAGCACTCAGCAGTCGATAGTCTGCTGCTCTCAGCTGTGCGCGCGAGCACGTACTTGCGGCGCCGACCCAACCCACACCACATATTAAGCTTTGAACTACGACAACAGCTAAGCTAGCCTAGCCGATGTAATGATGGTCAGCAGACAAGGTTTACGTTTTATATGACTTTTAATAGCAACGTGGCAGGGTCATCAAACATTCGGTGTGCTCACTCGCAGTCACTTTCTGGAACTCCCCCTTAGAGGCGGGACCTCTCAATCAACTGGACTATGACGTACAGTACAAACGTTCATAAAACACTTCTCATATAATAATAGCGTATGATATGACAGCCGGCATGACGCTAGAAGTCAGACGGACACATTTTTTCGGATAATCAGTGTGTTTTCCGTATTGCCCAAACATATATTTTTATTCGAGCGAGGGTGGGGTCTAGCTCGTTTCGGCAATCGGCATCGTGTCGCCAGACGCACTTCCTTAGGATACACTGTGCGGGCTTTTGCTGCGTCAACGCCCCCAGCACTGAGTCGACGCCCCCTGGACTAAGTACCGCAGCTTGGACTGTGCCAAGCAGCAGATGCAGTCTAAACTGCACCGGTGCAGTTCACATGTCAATTAGCAAGCCTGGACTTTGTCAACGCAGCCGATGCAGTCTAAACTGCGCCGGTGCGGTTCATGTGTCAATCACGTGACGTAATGAAGCGGCACATGCACCGACACGTGGTTTGCTCTGTGAGACCGGCGCATGCATCAACGCATCGGTGTCGCTGGACCCATCACTACTTTTTGGGGTCCACCACCACCTTGCTACGTGACATACCGCTAGGACGGAGCAACGGCTAGCCAATTGCCTTGTGTTTCGCCCACTACAGACAAGTGAATTTGTGCCGCAGGAATGCAGGACGACAGTGAAACAACAAATATGAAAGATTATAAAAGACTTTTTTCTTTGTGCTCATTTGATTCCAAATTACAAGCTGTTATAACGTCATTCTTCAACGTTAAAAAGGCTCATAGTAACAATATAAAACGTTAATTGTTAAAATAAGCGCCCCCCCACCACACACACACACACACACACACACACACACACACACACACACACACACACACACACACACACACACACATTTTCAGCTGGCTAATAAAAGGAGTGTGCCTTGCTCTCAAAAAAGTTTGAAAAACACTGCAAGCTTAGCCTGCTCATGGTTCTCTGCAGGATGCAGCTTTCGACACTAGGTGATGCCATTGTTCTTCCGTCTAACATCCAAACATAAACCACCATCACCATTCTCCCCCTGAACCAGAAATTAAACGAACAAAATAAATATAATAGGAGTCTCATTTTAAATGGGATGACAGAGCGTGACATAAAGGTTGACTGGGAAGCCATTGTTGGAATACACCGCCACTCAACAAAAGTGTTGAATAAAACATCTCTCTGGTAGCACATTGTGGGCTGCATGATCAGAGGTGCCACTTCCTGCTGAATGCCCCGCAGGTGTCTTGTTGAGGGATGTCGAGGGCCAACATGTGGTAGCCTGATCCACCACCCATCAAGTGCGAAAACGGTATATTAAACCAATCCAGATGATGACCCATTTCTCTAAAGTTGTTCACCCCGTTTTTTACTTTAATGATATTCTCCAATCTAATTGCAAAGTATAACGTCGCAAGACATTCATTCAGGCCTTTGATGCTGCTAATGAGTGCTTCCTTAAGCTCTGCCCTCGGGTTATGCAATGCTGCATGTCTCTGTGAAGGCGGTGGGATTTGATTGCTTGCGTGGGTGCCGTTGATGAGGTGCGAGGGGGAGTACAACCAAATATGTTTTTCATTAAAGATGAAAAGTGTTTCTCAAATGTCTGTTTATGCAAAGTTTAAACGCGTGTATTCACATAAAATGAGGACTTTAGCTCGCCCGCCACCACAGTTTTGTAGTTACCTCGAATCTCATCCATGAATACACTGCTGGTGTTGTGTCTTGCCACGTCATCACTATATGCAGACCAGAACCACCTCTTGATTTCTCTGTGCCAGTAGTGTCCGAACGTTTTACTTGAAAAATAGAAACATGAAAGGGCCAATTGACATTTTTCACCATTCTGGAGAATGTCATGTCAAAGATATTAATTTATTTTGGAAAAAAAAATGTGAGAAAGCAAAAAGTCAAATATTGTTCAGGATTTCAGGGTCCCTGATGGCCCTTCAGCCCACTCGAATCTTTGTAGTGTGCAGCTGCAGAATCCTGTCCCCACATTCAGAATAAAAACTGCAATCTGAACAAAGATGACCTTGACATGGAGCAGGAAGTGGAGCAAACAATCTACTTGCTACTGTCACTGAATTACCTAGATCAACGGTCCCCAACCTTTTTTGCTCCACGGACCGGTTTAATGTCAGACAATGTTTTCAGGAACCGGCCTTTAAGGTGTGGCGGATAAATACAACAAAATAATATGATATGACCTGCACTATATTTTTGAAACATAATAAAAATAAACAGGAAACTAAAAACAAACAACCATTTGTGTGTCTTTGTACATGTTAATAATATATATTTTTGTGTTAATGTACACGAACTGTTGCGCTCTATCTTTTATCGTCATTATTCCCATTCAGAGTTTGCTTCGTGTACAATTCACCGAGGGCATGAGCAAAGAATAGGAATCTAGGAGGGCCCAGGGAAGCACTTTAAAACGGGACGTGTTAGCTACGATAGTTAACAGGCTGCAAAAGTGCGTCGCATGCCTCAGTTTCAGGCTGTTTCTCATCAGGGCGTGCGTGTGTGTGTGTGTGTGTGTGTGTGTGTGTGTGTGTGTGTGTGTGTGTGCGCGCGCGGGGCGGTAAGGGTAGATCCCGGGAGGTTAGTTGATCGAAAAAGTAGATCTTCGATCCAAAAAATGTGAGCACCCCTGGTCTACAATGTAGACGGATGTAAAAGAGAATCTGGTAAATGTTCAAAATAAAACATCTTTCATCTTCCCCCACCCCCAAAAGTAAGTTGGTGTTATGTAAGTTATTTATGCTTTCTGTGCGGCCCGGTACCAAATGACCCACCCACCGTTTGCTGTCTGCATCCCGGTTTTGGGGACCACTGACCGAGATTCATAGTTCTCTACAGTATAGGGACCGAGCCCTGCCGCAAAGAATAAAAATCCACAAATAAATGATGCCCCCACCACAAACAGGATTTCCAACTGGGTGTAGATACCATAAGACGGTAGTCATGCACTGAAAAATGGGACCGGATCATAAAGCATCAGTGCCATGGTTCGAGCATTTACACTGTACATTCAGCACCCCATGTTACATACATGACTGTATTCAGCAGTTAAAATATACAACACAAACAAAACCACCATCGCATCTTCACATACGATTTATAAATAGCATTAGCTAGCATCGAAGCCTGAATAACACGCTTACATAAAGTGATGTTATATGACGCATGGGCACAGAAACGAGCGCTTTACACAAATGGTATGGAGCGATAAAACCTTTGGCATTCATACACAATGTGGAATCATAGGGGAATACAGGCAAATTGTTGCTGCAAAGTAGACTAAAGATGGCTCCATTGTGGGACATTTTTAAGCCTTTTTTCTTGCATTTCTTTTTTTTCAGCAAAAATGTAAGCTTCAAATATTACATAGCATAGCACGCATGCTCTCAAACTGCTCAATGCTCAGCCTGAAGTACAACCTGAGAGCAATCTTCATGAAGCATTCGGAAAGGATGGACCCATGCCATTTTTTTAAACGAGAGCTCGTCTCCTTATCAAAGAAAAAGCCATGGCTTTCTGTTAGAAGAATTTTGCCAAGAATGGACCATTGTATGCTGGCATTTCACACACAAAAAACACAGCGCCATCGAAAAATCAACTTTAAGATAATTACTGAGCTGCAATCTCGATGGCTTTCGTGACGGCACATGATGATGACTTAAACTTCAGGTCTTTTTCTCAGAAAGTGTCAAGAGTGACTTAAATTATTTCTCAACGAGATATGCCTTTTGGGATCCCAAAATAATTCAGGTACTGTATTTGCTTTCTTCACCACACAGTTGGAATCTACTCCTGTCACTATAGGTACAGTCAGCGGTAATGATTGTAAGGCTCCAGCGTCAACCATACAAATTGTCACTTGGAGTCAGGGTTGAGGTGTAATTCTAGAGTCGGTCGGGCTCAGCGTTATGACCGAAAAGTATACCATGATGATAAGTATACCAGTAGGTTGATATCGTTTTCCCTAATGAAAATAAGGGCCCAAAGTAAAAGGCTGAATTGAGGAAATTTTATTTCAATGTATACCGATGAACTTTTAACACTAGGTGACCGCAGTTTTGAAAAAGTCATATAAAATTGTCAATTGAAGGGTTAAACAAACACCTTTAAATCCTGGAGAACCTAAGACCCCTTTTCTTCTTTGGAAAATGATTAATTATGCATTAAATGACTGCTATATGTTCACTGAACACCAAAATATGTGTTTTTCAAAATATTTAATGCTTTAATCCTAATTTAGGATTAGAGCCAAGTTTGGCCCTTTGAGATTTAAGGGTAGCATTTGAGTAGCAGAATTTATAGGGGCCAAATTAGACCCCGTGGGTTCCCCAGGGTTAAACAAACAAACCGAACAAAATTAAATAAATAGACTGTGCTTGTTAGCATTTTACCAATTTAACCCTCACACAGGGACACAGGGACACTCAGGGACAGCAGTTACTACAGTGGACAGCCCATCCATCCATTATCTACCGCATATCCGGGGTCGCGGGGGCAACAGCTTTAGCAGGGAAGCCCAGACTTCCCTCTCCCTAGCTACTTCTTCCAGCTCTCCCCGGGGGATCCCGAGTCGTTCCCAGGCAAGCTGGGTGACATAGTCTCTCCAGCGTGTCCTGGGTCATCCTCGGGGTCTCCTCCCGGTGGGACATGACCGGAACACCTCACCGGGGAGGCGCTCAGGAGGCATCCGAATCAGATGCCCAAGCCACCTTATCTGGCTCCTCTCGATGTGGAGGAGAAGCGGCTCGACTCTGAGCCCCTCCCAGATGACTGAGCTTCTCACCTTATCTCTAAGGGAGAGCCCGGACACCCTGCGGAGAAAACTAATTTCAGCCGCTTGTGTCCGGGATCTCGTTCTTTCGGTCACGACCCATAGCTCTTGACCATAGGTGAGGGTTGGGACGTAGATCGACCGGTAAATTGAGAGCTTCGCCCTTTGGCTCAGCTCCTTCTTCACCACGGCAGACCGATACAACGGCCGCATCACAGCAGACGCTGCACCGATCCGCCTGTCGATCTCTCGCTCCCTCCTGCCCTCACTCGTGAACAAGACCCCAAGGTACTTAAACTCCTCCACTTGGGGCAAGATCTCCCCCCCCGACCCGGAGGGGGCACTCCACCCTTTTCCGACTGAGGACCATGGTTTGGAATTGGAGGTGCTTATTTTCATCCCAACCGCTTCACACTCGGCTGCGAAACGCTCCAGTGAGAGTTGGAGAGCCCCGTTTGAAGGAGCCAACAGCACCACATCATCTGCAAAAAGCAGGGATGTAATACTGAGGCCCCCAAAACGGACCCCCTCAACGCTTCGGCTGGGCCTAGAAATTCTATCCATAAAGGGTATGAACAGAATCGGCGACAAAGGGCAGCCTTGGCGGAGTCCTACCCCCACTGGAAATGATTCCGACTTACTGCCGGCAATGCGAACCAAACTCTGACATCGGTGGTATAGTGACCGAACAGCCCGTATCAGGGGGTTCGGTACCCTATACCCACGAAGCACCCCCCACAGAACTCCCCGAGGGACACGGTCAAACGCCTTCTCCAAGTCCACAAAACACATGTAGACTGGTTGGGCGAATTCCCACATACCCTCAAGGACCCTACTAAGGGTGTAGAGCTGGTCCACTGTTCCACGGCCGGGACGAAAACCACACTGCTCCTCCTCAATCTGAGGCTCGACTTCCTGACGGACTCTCCTCTCCAGCACCCCTGAATAGACCTTACCAGGGAGGCTGAGGAGTGTGATCCCTCTGTAGTTGGAACACACCCTCCGGTCCGCCTTTTTAAAAAGAGGGACTACCACCCCGGTCTGCCAATCCAGAGGCACTCTCCGTGTTGACCACGTGATGTTGCAGAGGCGTGTCAACCAGGACAGCCCCACAACATCCAGAGCCTTGAGGAACTCCAGGTGGATCTCATCCACCCCTGGGGCCTTGCCACCGAGGAGCTTTTTAACCACATTGGTGACTTCAACCAGAGAGATAGGAGAGCCCACCTCAGAGTCCCCAGGCTCTGCTTCCTCCAAGGAAGGCGTGTTGGTGGAGTTGAGGAGGTCTTCGAAGTACTCTGCCCACCGGTTCACAACGTCCCGAATCGAAGTCAGCAGCGCCCCATCCCCACTGTACACAGTGTTAGTGGTGCACTGCTTCCCCCTCCTGAGACGTCGGATGGTGGACCAGAATTTCCTCTAAGCTGTCCGGAAGTCGGCTTCCATGGCCTCACCGAACTCTTCCCACGCTCGGGTTTTTGCCTCGGCGACCACCAAAGCCGCGGTCCGCTTGGCCAGTCAATACCCGTCAGCTGCCTCTGGTGTCCCACAGGCCATAAGGGCTCGATAGGACTCCTTCTTCAGCTTGACGGCATCCCTTACTGCTGGTGTCCACCAGCGAGTACGGGGATTGCCACCACGACAGGCACCAACCACCTTACGGCCACAACTCAGATTGGCCGCCTCAACAATAGAGGCACGGAACATGGTCCACTCGGGCTCAATGTCCCCCGCCTCCCCCGGAACATGGGAAAAGCTCTGTCGGAGGTGGGAGTTGAAACTCCTTCTGACAGGGGATTCCGCCAGACGCTCCCAACAAACCCTCACTATACGTTTGGGTCTGCCAGGACGGACCGGCATCTTCCCCCTCCATCGGAGCCTACTCACCACCAGGTGGTGATCAGTTGACAGCTCCGCCCCTCTCTTCACCCGAGTGTCCAGAACATGCGGCCGCAAATCTGATGATACAACTACAAAGTCGATCATCGAATTACGGCCTAGTGTGTCCTGGTGCCAAGTGCACATATGGACACCCTTATGTTTGAACAAGGTGTTCTTTATGGACAATCCGTGACGAGCACAGAAGTCCAATAACAAAACACCACTCGGGTTCTGATCGGGGGGGCCGTTCCTCCCAATCACGCCCCTCCCCGTATCACTGTCATTGCCCACGTGAGCATTGAAGTCCCCCAGCAGAACAAGGGAGTCCCCAGCAGGAGTACTCTCCAGCACACCCTCCAAGGACTCCGAAAATGGTGGGTATGCTGAGCTGCTGTTTGGTGCATATGCACAAACAACAGTCAGGACCCGTCCACCCACCCGAAGGCGGAGGGAGGCAACCCTCTCGTCTACCGGTGTGAACCCCAATGTACAGGCACTGAGCCGGGGGGCAATGAGTATGCCCACACCTGCTCTGCGCCTCTCACCGTGAGCAACTCCAGAGTGGAAGAGAGTCCAACCCCTCTCGAGAGAACTGGTACCAGAACCCAGGCTGTGTGTGGAGGCAAGTCCGACTATATCCAGTCGGAAATTCTCTGCCTCACACACCAGCTCGGGCTCCTTCCCTGCCAGAGAGGTGACATTCCATGTCCCAAGAGCTAGCTTCTGTAGCCGAGGATCGGACCGCCAGGGTCCCCGCCTTTGGCTGCCGGCCAGCTCACATTGCACCCGACCCCTTTGGCCCCTCTCATGGGTGGTGAGCCCATGGGAAGGGGGACCCACGTTGCCTCTTCGGGCTGTGCCCGGCCGGGCCCCATGGGTGTAAGCCCGGCCACCAGGCGCCTGCCAACGAGCCCCACCTCCAGGCCTGGCTCCAGAGGGGGGCCCCAGTGACCCACATCCGGGCAAGGGAAACCTAGATCCATTTATTTCGATCATCATTGGGGTCTTTGAGCCGTGCTTTGTCTGGCCCCTCACCTAGACCCTGTTTGCCATGGGTGACCCTGCCAGGGGCATAAAGCCCCAGACAACTTAGCTTCCAACTCAACCACGGTAAGGTGACGACTCACGGAGGGGTACAGTGGACAGCCTCTTAGTTTATCAGGTTACAGCGTGCGTGAACGGGTTAAAATGAGAAAAAAACAATTCACAGTTTTTTGTATACACTGAAATGTCGTGAAATGTGCAGAGTTGCTCCCCCACCAGTGCATTCTAAATGCTTATTTGCTACCCCAAAGCAGCATTGTTGACCTTTACATTAACCTTCATTCACTAATGCACTAATACTCTCTTGCACTGCACACATTAGCATTGACCAACTACTACATTATCCTTTTCGCGACTCATTCTTGCCGTAGTCTATCCACGATTTACTTGCCTCCGATGCTGAGGGTCTGACATGGCTAACACTTGGCGCTGTGGCACGTGAAGGACTTGGAACTCCTTTATTTGTGCATCACATATCTATTTGGGTGTGTTTAATCGTCTCTTTAATCTTGTTTGGAGTTAGCTGTGCGCTGCCTACAAGATTTTATCGAAGGCATTTTCTATTGCTATCAATCATGTGTCTATTACGATACAAATGATACTGAATTATTGGCCAGTATTTATTTTGTATTTTATTTTACAGTAATTCGCTTCCTGGGCGGCCCGGTAGTCCAGTGGTTAGCATGTCGGCTTCACAGTGCAGAGGTACCGGGTTTGATTCCAGCTCCGGCCTCCCTGTGTGGAGTTTGCATGTCCTCCCCGTGCCTGCGTGGGTTTTCTCCGGTTGCTCCGGTTTCCTCCCACATTTCAAAAACATGTGTGGCAGGCTGATTGAACACTCTAAAATTGTCCCTAGGTGTGAGTGTGAGCGTGGTTGGTTGTTTGTCTCTGTGTGCCCTGCGATTGGCTGGCAACCGATTCAGGGTGTCCCCCGCCTACTGCCCGGAGACAGCTGGGATAGGCTGCAGCACCCCCCGCGACCCTTGTGAGGATCAAGCGGTTCGGAAGATGAATGAATGAATGAATTAACTTCCTTATACACTTGTGATGCAAATGAGAATCTTAAAACATCTGATCTGTGATGTGAACGGCCTTGTTAAGGTGTGTTTGTCTTTCACTTCTTAGTAGGAACAGTGTTTACTGTTTTAGCAAATGACATGACTGCCAGTGTTGATAAAGGTTTTATGATACATTAGTGACAGTTTGACCCTGTCCGATATTACTATTATCGTTATTTCCTGTGGAAATAATTCCGAATAAACAGGAGGTCAACCAGAGCGGTGGAACGTATTGTGTTTTACCTTAAAGGTTCCACTGTATTAACATATTGTTTTGGATGTTTTGCATGGTCACTCAGCTAGTCAGGGTCATTTCTGCTGCAGCTGTGTGATCTGAGTGGAACACGGATGTGTTTACTTTAACTTAAATCCCACCCACTCTGAAAGGAATGTTAAGCATGTAAGCATATTATTCAAGCTTTTCATGCACGTAACAGCGGCCAACTTCAGCACACTGTGGAGAGTCAAAGGAGCGGTCTGGTCAAAATAAAGGAAACACCAGTGCACATTCTATTTTAGTTCAATCTGACGAGGGCGGATCAAAATAGCAACAAAAAAATATTTTCAAATTTGCACAAAGATACAGTTGCAAGCATGCTAGGCTTCATCAGAACATACAGTACATAACACATTCAGTTTAGGAGGCCACCAACCACTTTCGTCCATTGGTTTTCTAATTATCCAGATATATTCTCATTGCCAACCCCCCACAGCATTTTAGCTTTGTACAATGTCAGTGCAAGTTTATAATGAATAGCAATGCTCTATTGAACAGTCTATAAATGGTGATAAAGGACTACAGTGCTCCTGGTAGTGTACTACACACCTTGACTGTTCCTCAACTCAACTGTATTTATAGACTGCTGCTGCTGCTGGTAAACAATTGCTGCAAGTGAAGGAGATACTAAGATTCTGGCATTAGCCGTCATAGCTTGTGAGACAACCCGAAGCTGTACCGGTAATATTGTAAATCTATATATATGAGCCATCCTCCAGAATTGAAGCAGGTTTTTTGATGGCTGAGCACATCAAAAATCAAGAAAACAAAAAGAGCTGAAAGTGTTGTAACAGGGGAAATCTGCTCTCTGACTGTAACTTGCCGATTTGTTTTAAGAACTTACCTCAGACCTGAGTCTCGGTGGAGGACAACTTTTTTTTAATGAACACAGGACCTCTTTATTCAGAAGAATGAACGCCTTGTGTCCCCATTTTGGGGCGAGGCGAACCGGACAGGAAAGCTGGGAGAGTTGAGGTTTCATGTATTCATATGAGTGTGTATGCGTGTGTTTGTGCGTGTGTGCGTGTGTGTGTGTGTGTGTATGTGTGTGTGTGCGCACGCGCGAAAGACTAAAAGTAAGCCAAGAGATTGAGAGGGAGGAGACCAACAGCAGCAGCAGCAGTTTAACAGTATGCGTCAGCAATGTGATGGCCACATGGCACATGAATTTAGCATAGTGCGTGTTTTGACAGTGACAGACAGCATGTGTGTGTGCGTGTGACAGGAGATCAAAAGGACACAAGGTTAGAAAGCTTCTTTTTGGATATCAGGCTGTATTTCATTTTTTGAACTTTGTGACATCAGCAGCAGTTTTGACTTCCATCTGCGTGGTGGTGTCCGTCCGTCCGTCATATTATCTTCATCAGGTAAAGTTGACACACAAAGGAAGATTCTTTTTGCTGAATACAGACCTTAAGCTTGTTTATTTCCGCAAAGGGAAACATGTGTAATCAATTTATTAGCAGTACAGACACAACAGTTGAAGCTAATCTTATCCAGAAGACTCTTCCTATTTAACCCTGTGAAATTGTGTAATGTCGAGGATTATGTATTTACTTCTAAAATTGCAGAATATAGAAAACAGTAGTAATTAGTTGAGTTGTATAACTTTTTCAGGGACAGTGGATACTACAGTGGACAATTTATCATGTTATCAGGTTACAAGTTATCATTATTGGTGCATAAAAAGGTTAACCCAGGACTGTCCTCCCCAAGGAGCGGTCCGTAGGCCATACCGGGCGTGTGTGCGTGTGCGTGTGTGTATCCATATATATATCTATACCTATATCTAAATATCTATATATATATATATAAACCCTAACATCCTCATTAGGTGATAATATACGCACTATACTATACATTAGCTCCCCCCCCCCCCCCCCCCAACCACCCAACACTTCCCCAGGATTAGCAGAAGACAATGGATGGCTGGACAGATGGCTTGCATTTAGGCACAAAGGTTGTTTCTGCAGTTAATTTATGACATATATATATACAGTAAATTCATGGAGGAATCATTTTGAAAAAGTTTAGTAGCGGTGGTTTATCAGCCACTGAAAAGATGAAAACATGCGTTAGCTATTCGTTAGCATTGTCCAAACATTGTCACAAAAGCATTAACTTAGGCTCAACTCCTCCAGGTCTTTGTTGATGTGGGCCATGTGTACAATCTGACCTACATAAATACTTGAGACCCAACATAGAAGCGAAGAAGTGGTGCGACGCACGTGTTTAGGTGCTCATCAAAACCTTTCTGACAGTGATGTCCGAATTGAGTTTGTTATTTTCATTTGATTTTAAGATCCGTTGTGTGAAAACTGATTTCTTTCCCAGTCAAGGCACGTTCCCAATGGAAGCTTTAAACAGGCAATATTTCAGTCATCCTATTGTTCTAACTGGACTAAATTAGTTTGCAGTAAAGAGTTAAAAACGTCCAATCATGAGTCTTTCCACAGAGTGTTTTATATGGCAGACGTAAGAAAGAGTGAACATTGCTGCTTGGGCCCCTGACGAAAGCAGAGCAAGGACCTATTTTTCACATTCCTGGCAGAGGACGTGATTGTGCAGCGTTCCCAGACTGTAGCAACTCTCAAACTGCTGATAACAAATCATTTGTCACGTGACTTCATTTTGTCGCAAGCATCATTGAGCCAGAACACTGCCACTCTATGAACACCCTTTTGCTCTGCCCTTGTGCCGGTTCATAATGTGGTGGACACCTTCAATGGGCTCAGATTGATGAAAAACTCAGAAACTACGTTTGTCATTGAGTATACACGATGATGTGAAATACTAATAACTAAATGGAGTAAATGAGTACATGCTGAATACAATATGATGCTAACATTCTCACAGACATTTTCCCGTATTCCCTCCTATCAGTGTTCTCACCAGAATATCTTGAGAAAGCATTTGGCCTAGCACTTCACCCCAACAGCAAAATAATCTTTCACAGATATTTTACCTCATATTACGTTCATCTGCAGATTTGTTCATCCATTGAAAAATCTTTTTGGGGGAGTCATCTTGTTTTACTTTAGCATTCTGTATTTTGTCCTCAATCAATATCAAATCTCTGTACACTGCTGATCGCGCACAAAGTCAACGCTACGGGAAAAAAAGTGTTTTTTAACCCGGAACAAGGACACATGACCTTAGTGCGTCTTCCTAACAGTCAAAAAGATCTGAGTTTGAATCTTGGCTTGGGCCTTTCTGCCTGGAGCAAAAACACACGTTACTGAAATTGAGTCTAAATTGTCCATAGTTGTCAATTTGAGAGTGAATGGTTGTTTTCTTGAAAAGCCTTTCTGGCTGATGACCAGTCCAGTGTGGACCCTGCCTCTAGGCAAGATGGATGGGACACACTCTACTTACATGAACGCAAAATAAAATAATATTCATTCATCTTCCGTACCGCTTGATCCTCACTAGGGTCGCGGGGGGTGCTGGAGCCCATCCCAGCCGTCTCCGGGCAGTAGGCGGGGGACACCCTGAATCGGTTGCCAGCCAATCGCAGGGCACACAGAAACAAACAACCATTCGCACTCACACTCACAACTAGGGACAATTTAGAGTGTTTAATCAGCCTGCCACGCATGTTTTTGGAATGTGGGAGGAAACCGGAGCACCCGGAGAAAACCCACGCAGGCCGGGGGAGAACATGCAAACTCCACACAGGGAGGCCGGAGCTGGAATCGAACCCGGTACCTCTGCACTGTGAAGCCGACGTGCTAACCACTGGACTACCGGGCCGCCCAATAAAATAATAATACATTAAAATATAGACAAAGCTGAGGTGAGCATGTTGGCTTGGCCCTCAGCCAGCATTCCAGTTTTTTTATGTGGACATTTTGCAAAATTATTTGCCCGCGCCTGATATACCCTGCAATGCCTAATGAAGACGGTACAGAAAACATAGCTGGATAAAGAAAGCACTAGTACTCTATGCTGTGAGACAACTTAGTTCGACACAATTTTGGTCATTTCACAGATGAGCGTAGGCTAGTGTATCAGCGACAAGGAGGGATGCAACACTGTGGGAGTGGTCACAGGTAGTTACATTTTGGCCACTAAAAGCGTCTTCTTTGATTCCCTTTAAATGTTGTGTGCTAGCAATGCACTTGTGTCTCGACGATGCGCTTTAAAAAATATAATACAATGCTTCAGAGGGTTCAATAGTCGCTGTTCACATATTTCTAATTTATATACCTTGCATTAGACCAGCTGTGGACTGGTGACCACATCGGCCTCACAGTGCAGTGGTGCAGGGTTCGGTTCCGGCTCTGACCTTCCTCTCTGGAGTTTGCGTGTTGTCCCCATGCCACGTGGGGTTTGTCCAAGTACTACGATTTCCTACCACATTTCAAAAACATACATGGCAGGTGAATGGAACATTCTTAATTGTGCCATGATGTGATTGTGAGCGTGAATGGTTGTTTGTCTATGTGTGCTCTGCAATTGGCTAGCAACCAGTTTAGGGTGTACCCTGCCGACTGCCTGAAGTCAGCTGGGATAGTCTCCAATGTGCCCGCGAACCTGGTGTGGATAAGCGAATTAGAAAATGGATGGATGAATGAATGGATAGACCCTGCATCGGAGTTGGACGAAGTTTAGACTTTAGATTAATTTTCTGTCACCCTATTGTGGAGGCACATCTCCAAGACACTCCTTCTGCTGCGCAGGCCCACCCAGCTTTCCAGAGAGCGCACTGCCAAATTGGCAACACGTACAGTAACCATTGCACTCATATTTTTTTTTTAAATAGGAGCCGCAGGCATTTGCACTTCACAGCAGAC